>NC_050596.1:33063486-33185986 GCF_013368585.1 Megalops cyprinoides | reverse complement strand
ATCCGCTAAAGCAGGTGACTTATATAATTAAAGTGGAATTCAATTTAAAAAAATCAATCCTCATGGCACACAAGGGCACACCCATACACACAGGAGCGCACACACCCATGCACACAATGGGACTTCATTACTTCCTCCACATAAAGTGTTTATTTAGTCAGCAAGGGGGGACGTACGGCACATTTATAAATAAATATTTTCAGTACACACACCTTTACCTTTAATCCATAACAGCTACAGGCCAGAACAGCTGTGCGCTGCTGTTCCACATCGATTCTCATTAGGAAGCTGTCCATCAAAGTCAACAGACTGGTGCTGCTCACCTAAACACTGCAGTATTTGATAAATAGGCGAAGAGATGTGCATTCGCATAAACACCTGCTCCTGTCTCTCTCTCCCAAGCCTCAGAGTCCCTGAGAGTCCTCCCCCCAGGGTGGGCCATCTGCCCCCAGCCTCCAGGGCTGCCTGGTCCCCCTGTCCTCAGAGTTGCCTGGTCCCCCGGCCCCCAGAGCCTGCTGGTTCACAAGCCCTTAGAGCTGCCTGGTCCCCCTGTCCCCAGGGCTGCCTGGTCCCCCTGTCCCCAGAGCTGCCTGGTCCCCCTGTCCCCAGGGCTGCCTGGTCCCCCTGTCCCCAGAGCTGCCTGGTCCCCCTGTTCCCAGAGCTGCCTGGTCCCCCTGTTCCCAGAGCTGCCTGGTCCCCCTGTCCCCAGGGCTGCCTGGTCCCCCTGTCCCCAGAGCTGCCTGGTCCCCCTGTCCTCAGAGCTGCCTGGTCCCCCTGTCCTCAGAGCTGCCTGGTCCCCCTGTCCCCAGGGCTGCCTGGTCCCCCTGTCCCCAGGGCTGCCTGGTCCCCTGTGTTCTCAGAGCTGCCTGGTCCCCCTGTCCCCAGGGCTGCCTGGTCCCCTGTGTTCTCAGGGCTGCCTGGTCCCCCTGTCCCCAGGGCCACTTGCTCCCCTCACCTCGATGGTGTACTGCTCGAAGATGCGGAGCTGCAGGAAGATGTCCAGCCTGATCTTGCGCTCGTGGAACAGCTCCTCCATCTGGCCCTGGGCCTCGTCCAGCTGCTGCAACACGCTCTCGATGTGCGCGATGGAGCTGTTATGAGGCATCTTGTTGCTGGACATTGCTGAATCCCTGCAGAGGAAAACAAAACGCACAAGGTACACGGCTTTAAGGAGCAGCCTGAGGGCGGGAGATCAGCGGCGAGGACGGAGCAAGAGCAGCTCTGTGACATCACAGCCAGGGAAAGCAGTGAGCAGCCTGAGGGTGGGAGATCAGCGGCGTGGACAGAACAGGAGCAGCTCTGTGACATCACAGCCAGGGACTGCAGTGAGCAGCCTGAGGGCGGAGATCAGCGACAAGGACGGAGCAGGAGCAGCTCTGTGACATCACAGCCAGAGACTGCAGTGCAGTTACTACACTTTACGCAACGACAGCTGGTGTCGCTGTCTCCTGGAAACGGGTTCAGGAGATGGAACAGCAAGCACTGACATGCATTTCATCAAGCTCAATAGAATTGAGTTTAGAGTCCAAAGATATGAGTTCAGAGTCCAATGAAATGTAATTCAGAAGCAATGAAACCCTCCAAGGATAAGAAAGTGTTAGAAGAAAAAGATTCACTTTGACTGGGATGCTCTCAGAGTCTGTAAAATACCTGCTTCTACAGTGAATTTGAAACATGGCTTTTAGAGACATGGGTGTAAGGAATGCTGTGTGCCACAGATCTCCCCCTCTCACAAACAGCCCCCCTCCCCCCCTCGGGAGCAAAAATCACCAGATTGCTTTTGATGTTCGCAATAAAAGCAGGTAATGTCCTCCGTTAGGCGAGAGTGCTTCTTCAACACAAACAGCCGGTGCTATACTGCCCGAGACAAATGTGACTGCATGAGAACGGGACAAAGCACACGTCACACTTTCATCTTTTCATCTTTCTACAAACGGCAAAAAGCAACACAGGGAGGTGACGGCTCACTACCTCCTTATTATTATGGTTAAGCACCAATAAAATGTCAGCGATACACCAACCGCAATAAAAGTGCTTCCTTGAAAGGCAAGTGGCTCAGTCCAGTGTGATCAAGTGGCAGAGAGTCCAGTAAGGAAGACATGGCTTTTCCTGTTGCTTCACCCTCATTAGAGAGGCAAACGCACAGCCCTGAGTGGATCGGATCCCTCTGCTGCCTCAGGGCCGGTCTGCCACAGTCTGGTGAAACACGCACAGCCCTGAGTGGATCAGATCCCTCTGCTGCCTCAGGGCCGGTCTGCCACAGTCTGGTGAAACACGGTGGCTGGGTTTCGGAAGGCCTTCTCTCGATTACTTCATTAGACCAATTCATTTCTTGTTCAACCTTTACATCGGTTGACATTTCAGGCAAGTGCCTGATCACCGCTGGGGACGATGCATTTCCCCTTTCCTCACAGAACACTTTCCTGTGGTGTCCTTTGGAAGACTCACAGGTGAATGTGTGTATGGTTAATTAACTGACTGGACCAATTAAGCTAACCATAGACAGGTACAATACCCTACATGGCTCCAGTAGAGGTACATGGCCCAGAAGACAGGCCGCTATCAGGCCAGAACAGGCACCTTATGTCCAATGGATCAGAGTGCAGAAGGCCAAACACTAACAGCACAAACCTTTACAGACAGAGTTACTTTCACAAGTGGCATTCCCCCCCAGGCGTAAAGGCCGAACCCTGACCCGCCTCACCGCAGCTGCTGGATCAGGTCCTCGCCCTCCTTGATGACGTTGAGCGTAGCCTCCAGCGTGGCCGTCTGCTGCTGCTGGAACTGAGTGATGAGCTCCTGCACCGAGTCCACAGAGTCCGCACACACCTCCTCCAGCAGCTCCTTCTGCAGGTCCTCCATCCAGGTCCACAGCTGCGGGAGGGAGAGCCCTCAGTGTTACAGAGCATTACTGAACATTACGATCCACTACACAACAACAGTCCACAGAATTACTGAGTATTACGTTCCATTACACAACACAGTCCACAGAATTACTGAGCACTGCTGAACATTACGATCCACTACACAACACAGTCCACAGAATTACTGAATTAATGAACAGAATTATTACCCCCCCCCCCCCCCCCCCCCCACAGAATTCGGTGCTTTAGCCATTACACCAACACTCACACCCCGGTCACTAATCAATACGATCTCAAACGTTTTTCTTTGAGTCAAAGACCAAGTCAAAACAATCCCTCCTCTGTCTCCATGGTGAAGTGACAAATCAGCACTGGGCAGATATTACTCAGATTGTGTTGTACAACGTAGCTGGAGGCTAAACATCCCTGTTTTGCATTCCTCTCCATGGGAACCACGCCTAGCAAGTCACAGTAATGAATCCTCCACATCTCAATGAGACCCGACACCCCAGCGTGTATGTTACTCTTAAATATTTCAGTGAAAGCGAGGGGACCTACATATACAGTCACCAATCACACACAACACCTGACATCCAATCAAACTGAATTAAGCAGGGTCAGTTAAATTGCTTTTGATTCTACATTCAGGAGTCTGTTTCATGACAAAGCTGCAGATTCCCACAGGTAGGTCCTTGCTTTGGGTCAGGGCTTTGCTCAGCAGAATGACTCAGCTTGGAAACCACACAGTGTGCTTCTACAGGGAATAAAACCCGGGGAGAGCGTTACTCAAAGCAGGGAGCATTTCTAAATAAGCCTCTCCTCTTTGCCTGAGGTGGTACTCAAACACTCACTGCCTCTCTCCATGCATATTATGATCCTCAAACTCCCATTAGCTGTCCATATCCTGTGATATTTCTGTGGTAAACTATGAGTAATATTTCAAAGGGCTGCCCTGGGTGTCTATTAGAGTATCTCGATCTGCTCTGTTGCTGATTTTGTCATATTAAATGGGTGCAGTTGAAACATGAGTCCGCCCTACCAGTTCTCAGATTCCCCAAGTTAAAAAAGCAACAGAGAACGTCAGACCAGCCTCTTCTATAAGCAGAACAGTGGATGACCGGTGACTGGGCTTAATATTGATTTACGTTCACAAGTCTCATCACTAACACAGTTAGCGAAAGGGTTGCATGACCTTTGCTTTCCTGTGCTAATCCACTTCTGCTGTGAACTGTGCAGAATATGATGAACATGGTAGAGTGTGTGCCCATAAACATCGACATTCAAATAATCTCTTTTGTTGTTTTTTTTATTCTGTCTTCATCATTCAGTTCTGATGCTTTTCCACAAAAGCACAAGCACAACATGTAGAACAATGACTTTCAACCTTTCTCTCCGAATGCCACGGCATTTCTAGCGTGAGGGAAACATGCATGTCCTAAGCTCTGTGGAGTGAAAGGGGAAACGCTCTTCAGACCGCATAAACAACAGCATGAATACCCACAACACAGAGTTGTGGTGTAAGGGATCGCTGGTCGGTTGTTGGAAATATCACACTATGAAGTAAAAACTGATCCATTAACTCATTACTTATTGCTTCCCAAACAATGTAACCCTGCTGAGTGGGTAATGTCCCAGACTCCCACCCCTGCTCAGAAACCCTCCCCCCCCCCATTTCTGCCAGCGCCAGCATCCTTCTCTCGCCATTTCTCTGTGCAGCGGGTGCCCGGGGCTATTGATTTTAAACACAGCAAGAGAAAAAACAAAACGCTGATGGATCACCTGAAAGCTTTAAGGAAAGCCTCGGCATTTAACCATTTAATCAGACCAACTGCAATTAAGTGTTTTACAGGAAATGTCCACGATTTTAGGAGCCACACTGTCGAGGACAGGTGCATGATGGGAAAACCTGTTTCCACAGCAACCTGAAATAGCCAAAGTCACTTTTGCACTTCTCTCTCACACTCTGTCACCCATAGTAAATATCCAGCTGTATAAATGGATAACACTGTAACCTATGTAAGTCGCTTTGGATAAAAGCGTCTGCTAAATGAATAAATGTAAATGTAAATGTAAATAGGGACAGCTGTATTTTCACTGGGACATTGTGCACTCTGGACCACACACAGTTGCTGGTGACTTCTATAGCACGGACTGCAGTGTAGTTACTGTTAAATGTACGGAGGAGCCGTGCACAATGGGTGACACACAGATTGAGAGAAGCTGGTGCAGAGCTCCAACGGTATAATAGCTAGTTTTACTCCATTAGTATCGTGCTGAAACGTGACTATGTGCAAGTGCATACAGCGTGGATTATTCAGTAATGTAATGGCATTGTGCTCTCTGAAATGGTCCTGGTCATTTACTGTGCGGAAGCCTGGCTCACAGCTATGAAGGACACACAAGCCATTATGATTCCCATCTAACACCATTCAAAATGATGATGGTCTATGCTGAGCAATAAGGCTTGTGTAACAAAGGACACAAATATGAGTGAGTTAATTTCATACCCTAACACCGAGACTCCTGCTACACGTAAATATAATCATCTCATTTATGTAGCCAATCCAGAGGTCTTGCTGCATTTCAGATTAGGCTTTAGTGCAGTGCTCAGATCTGAATACCACGGCATGTGAGGAAGGACTTCTGATTTATTACGAATATTATGCTGCTGAGAATCCACAATAAGGTCCAGAAGCTCTTCAAATTGGACTCCCGGATTAAGACATTAATAAGAGTCTGAGAGGCAAAAATAACTCGATTATACAGGGTAAATTCCCATATCACGGCAATAGTTAACGCGCTTATCACACTGAACGGCATTCCCTTGTCCGCGGTCGCCATGGTAACGGCTCCTCGAGTCGATCCGAGCGCGCACCGCATTACAAATGTCACTCTGTGCGAGTTCTGCGGGATGTTTGCTGCACACGTCCAGACAAAGCAGGTTCGGTTTTAAACCTGAGCCGAGACGTGAGATTAGCAAGCAATGAAAAAAAAAAAACAACGCGAGCAGTTGCTGTAACTTCGTCAGCATCCGGTGCATTTGTCTTTCGCTCTTTCTTTCTACACACTGTGAATATCTTTGACCTATTTTAAGGCAGCAACATGGAAATGCGCGAAATTCAACATAAACCATACATATATGAAGACTGTAATCTGTGACCTAGGCCAGCGGATTAATTTCCCGTTCCATTCAAAGTTAAATATACATCTTAATATGAATTTGGCAGAGACCCATGTAAAGCCTGCGTTTTACATACAGAAACTGTAGATATTAAACATTTGGCCATGTTAACTGCTATGCTGAAGTAAAACCCATTGTCTGAGTAGCGGATTAAATCATTTTAAAGGATTATTTTAAAACATGCATTCTCAAAACTGTGAAAACTGTGAAACTGCATTAGACTCAGTTTAAAATAAAACTCAGTTTCAAGTAATGGCCACATAAAAAGAATTCAATTGTGCAAAGATGCAGAAAGAATAAAAGAAGCGAGTTTGAATTAAACTGTGCCTTTTGATACATTTGATCATGATGTTATCATGGGGAGGGGGGAGGGCTGCATTGGTGGAGAGAGGGGGTGAGCAAGTCGGTAGCCTGTTTGAGAATGCTGTCACACTCCTGTTCTTCATGCAATAAACCACCACACTAATGACAACAAAATTATATTTCCACATACTGATACAATCAAAAAGATCCATTCACAATTCAACATTTTTTTGCCATGATTTTTCACACCACCTTTCTTTAGTATCAGAGACTGCCAAACCCAGAATGTGGTGTGAGTGTTGGAACTGTTGCTTCATTTAGCCATTCAAAGAACGACTGGAGCTGAGTCTCTTAAAAGTTTTAAATCATTTTTTGACAGTACACAGACATGCATGGTTTATGTCAAACTCCACTCCCCCCAATCTACCCACTAATAGCATTCTTTCATCTCTCTTGTACAGGAAAGAGTTAATTCCAATGGCCTTAGAACACTTTATGGTCATCATTGTACACATAAATACTCCAGCATCTTGAATCCATTGTGCTCCAGAGGAATCAGTGCAATCAGATGCATGAATATGACATTTATATCGGCCAGATGAGTGATCTGGAGCACTGCTGGTCACTCACAAAGGCAAAGAGGCAGAAATGGACAAACCATGGGTCTAGGATTCACTCATCTCAAACCAACAAAACTTTATACTACCTTCCTTTTTCTAGGGGACTTTCTACTTCATGGGATATCTGAGAATGAGTTTTTATGGTCTTCTTTTATTCTACTTCCTTAGCAAAAGATGTTTAGAATAGCTTATGCCTCTTACTTTGAATTCAAATGATAGTTTGTATTGTTCTGACAGTTCTCACTGTACAAAACGCATAGAACACACACTGAAGTAGCAATGTTTGCATAAGTGTGCCTAGTCAGCCAGTTAAAGTAAAAAAGTCAATGAATAAATAAAAATGAAATAATAATACTACTAACAAATATCTCATGCATCAATCAAAGGACGCCCAAGGACATTGAAACCATCTGCGTTTGTATGATTTAAGATGAAAGGGGGAAGGTGATTGGAGCGGGTAATTACACTGATTACACACATGCTGCTGGAACATGTGGCTATCCAACACATGCTCTACACATGAGTTACACTGGAGGACATCTAATGATAACACCCAAAGCAAGAGGAAGACTTTATGCGTGTACACGAGTGTGTGTGTGCGTGTGTGTGTGTGTGTGTGTGTGTGAGAAAGAGAGAAATTTAGTGTCTGTGTGTGTGTGTGTGTGTGTGTGTGTGTGTGTGTGTGAGAGAGAGAGAGAAATAGCGAGAATCAGCGTGTGTGTGTGTGTGCGTGTGTGTGTGTGTGTGTGTGAGAGAGAGAGAAATAGCGAGAATCAGCGTGTGTGTGTGTGCGTGTGTGTGTGTGTGCGTGTGTGTGTGTGTGTGTGTGTGTGTGTGTGTGTGGGATGGGCTGAGCTCTGAGACTGTGCTATGCAGTGCCTCATTAGCAGGTTTAAGCGTGTCACACAGTAAGAGTGAGTGTGGCTGCCCCTCAGCCTCTGCGCTTTCTTCCAGACACCCAGACACAGCGCAGACGACGGTGTGCCACACCGGGAGCGATTTCCCCTCCTCCGGCTCACTCAGCAGTTTGTAGCTCTTTCAAGCCGCTGCCTCTTTATGTAGCAGCAGCAAAGTGTATCAAACATTGATCGATGTAAAGATAAATACACAAGATGAAAGCAAAAAAAAGACGCTTCCATTTCTAACAGTGCCATGCTCAGCACGTCCAACAGAGCGAACCGAAGAGTTCAGATTTACCTTTCACATTTCATTGTGCCATGTCTTATCAAACTGCTCTGTGATTACAAACTAGGAACCCAAACTCACCTTGGCTGGAGGCTGAATGACTTCCGCTTAAGGGTTGGTAATCATTTACACCAGTGCAAAATAAGCTGTGATGCAAGTCCCTGCTTGAAGGCAGTCTCAGGACTTCAGCTGCATACCGAACACTGTGGTCAGAGCACAGCCAGGACATTACACTGACGTGACAGCTACCCCAGTGCACAGGGAGCTCAGACATGGCAACTGTGAGCGCTGTGTCCATGTAGGTGCTTGGCCTTTACCTTGGAAATTACATTCACACTCAGGGGTCTGATCTCAGGTGATTTGGCTGGCGCTGTTCTGCGGAGGAGGCTGAAAACAGGCTGGTAAAGCATTCGGCAAATGCAAGCAGCCACTTCCTCAAAGTCTAACAGCCTTTCTATTAAGGTCCTGCTGTAAATGTCACCTCGTCCAGGTGAGAACTTACGATGGCTGTCTGGCTGTCCTATGCATTCACGGCCTACATCTCCCATGATTCTCCCTGTTCCACCTTGGCCCCACTTACCCCGCCCAATAAAAAACACAGAGATATCTGATGCTCCCTTTGGCTGCCACAGTACAGCATGTTCAATCAATTTCACATTTTACACCAGAGTGATATGAACATGCAGAGCCGGAGCTGGAGCTGGCCTCTGAATTCCACAGGAAAGGGAAGGCATAATTTACACAATCAGCTTTTCAAGGGTCATGAATCCTGAGGGCTAGCCATGTACACATACACAGAGCCGTTTACGAACAGAAAACATTCTGTCAACTTAATCTCATTTGGAGGGAAAAATGGGTAGGAAAAATGCAGCTGTTATAAACAATAGTAAATCCATAAATCCTCACATATCAACAGGCCGCGAGATGCAGTCTGGCAAAGCCATCTCACTGCGATTACTGTAATCTCCCAATCTGAGCCAGGGTTTACCGTCAATATTAAAAACCAGTGAGCTCGGCTTGCTAACCTCCTTCTGAAACCAGGCCAGTGTTTTACTGTGTTCTGGTGCCCTCCTGAAATCACATTCCTGCAGCTCCTCACAGAGCAGTGCGACCACCTCAGAAGCTACATGACGCTCCGCTGCTACAGCAAATGCTGGGACTGAGATCAGGCTGGCCACGCCACCACAGAAAATATGTCAGTTTAAAATTCCATCTGTTTTTTTTCCCTCCAATTAACGGTTTGATTGGAGACTCTGGCAGTGTGTCAGCAGAGCGCAGTTGTGTGCTCTGAATCATGGTGATCACTCAGACCGGAGCACAGAGGAGCAGTACCCTCAGACTGCCCCCCCCTCCCGCCCCCACCCCCCTCGAACCCGTGGCTGATTAGCAGGATGAGTGGGAATGCTGGCTCGCGTGAGAGAGGAGGCAGGGTCACGCGGCCACAAATGCTGCAGGAGGGAGACAGAGAGAGAGGGGGAGAGAGAGGGAGAGAGAGCGAGGGACAGGGAGAGAAAGGGGGAGAGAGAGACAGAGACAGAGAGAGAGAGAGAGAGAGAGAGAGAGGGAGACAGAGAGAGAGAGAGAGAGACGGAGACAGAGAGAGAGAGAGAGGGAGGGAGAGGGAGAGGGAGAGGGAGAGGGAGAGATGGAGAGAGAGCGAGAGAGGGAGAGAGAGCGAGGGACAGGGAGAGAGAGGCAGGGACAGGGAGAGCGAGAAAAAACCGCCAAATGTCTCGGAGCCATATGCTGATGACCACTGCCTTGCTGCAAAGCCGCTGCTTCTCCCTGGAACTGAAGAGCTTCCGGCCGTTTAATGACTGCTCTGACCTCAGGGAAAGTGTTTGGTTGGTCACAACAACCGCTTATAAATCTGCCTTTTAGGACTGACTTGGTGTATCTGCTACATCTAAAGGAATGGAAAAAAAAACTTTCAATGGGTTTTGTTTACAATCACTTCACTTTTTCCAAAAAACTTCAAATTAATTTAAAGCTCCAGGTAGATGTGCACACTGAATGATAACTCAAGATGTAGTCACTGATCACTTTTTCAGACAACAGCCCACAATGCCTTGTAAAAAAAATGCTATCAAAGGACCTACAAAGGTCCATAATAATTAAAATTTCTTAAAGTGTGCAATTCCATATTCCATAAAAATAAAACTGAGATGAACTATGGATTTCAAAATTCTCAAAATACTCAAATCCATATTTACAACCTCCAAGGAGATAAATGATTATGTTTCAGAGAACCGTCTCCGGTGTCCTTTAAACATGCACTGGTTCATTCCTGACAGTTGACCATAACAGGAGGTTAATTTGCCATCTTAGTGGCCGGCCATCTGAAGTGCACATCGGCCCTCTCCGTGAAGTGCGCTGTGCACACACACTCTGCCCTGTGCTGCATGAAAACTCACATCTGGCGGGGATCAGAGTCCACTAACTGGGGCAAAGAAAGTCAGCATTCCACAGTAATCTCGGGCTGATCCTCTCTGAGTGACTGCTATGCCTCTCTCTGCCCTCATCAGCGCCAATTCAGCCAGCAGACAATCCATAAGCCCCACCCACTGACACTCCACATGCATGCAGACCTCCAGCTGACCTTTAGAGAAGGAGCTCGCTAGCAGTGTCCATACCTGTGCAGTAACACCTACATCATTGCTGCCTCTCTGCACAGACCCTGAGGGTCGTATCTAGGAGTCTAACCACTGTTGTGAGGGTGAAAGCTGATTGGCTGAGAGAGACTCTAACCTCTTTGATGAGAGCACAAAAAGAAGAGTCCAACCTCTGATGTGGGGTGAAAGGTGATGGGTTGAGAGAGTGTCTGACCTCTTAGGTGAGAGTGCAAAAGGTGATTGGTGGAGGAGTCTAACCTCTGGGTGGGGTTGGAGGTGATTGGTTAAAAGCAGGACCTACCTCTTTGGTGTGGGTGTGGAAGGAGACGGACATGTCCAGCAGGAGTTTCCTCTGCTCCACCCTGCGCACAAAGTCCTGGATGCGCACCTCCAGGTGCCGAGCCGCCTTGTAGATCTCCTCCGGGTCGCACTCGCCGGTCTGGGCCAGCTGCTCCGCCGCTTCCAGGAGCTTGTCAGCGTTGGTGTAGGTGTTCTGATCCGACGGGGAGAAAGCAGAGGGCAGCTCGGTTACAGGGCGCTCTGAAGCTGCGTCACCGCGTCCCTGTCCCGAGAGCTCCCGCTACACCCCAGCCCGCACCAGCGGGAAGGCTGTCCGTGCTGCAGCGCAGCTCCAAATCCGGGACAGGTGATCTCAGCGCTGGCACCGGGAGCGGGATGCCACAAGGCAGCAGAGCAGCATCAATCAGACCAGATTATTACCCAGCATGCACGTGTGGCTAATCCCTGCGGCTCTGGGAGAGCTCGGCTGACCTCACTGGGACAGCCACAGGGACTCATTATGTTGTGTGAAGACAGCTCTATTAACAGCATCAGAAATCCCACAGCGACGCCCCAAACCCCTGAGTGAGACCCTGACTCAGATCCTTCCGGATGAGTACCAACAGTATGGATGCCTTAACTGTAGACGGATAATTAAATCCACCTAAACCTACGGTATGTCTGTCAGGACTTACAGCCCAAATCCTTGCAAGACTAATTTACACCGTGGTAGGGGGCTGATCCTCTGATTATCCCTGTTTTTTCCCATTCCCATTTTCCTTTAATACGTGGATTGTTAATCTTTTTTCCTGAATATATGAACCATCTTTTTCATAATAAACTACATTGTACTCATGGATACACACTGGCATTGCTGCATAAAATATATTACACTAGACATGTACTGAGTGCATATGATGGTCTTTTCAGAATCTATGTACACATTGAAAATGCACAATCCACTGGTAAAATCACCCTGCTTGTGAGAACTGTGCTTGTTACAGGAGGAGTCCTGTCTCCTGTCTGGCTCTTGTCATTTGGCATGCCATAGTCACATCTAAGACTCCACCCAAATCCTATTTGGGTGCATTGAATAGAAGGCATGACTGTATTAAAGCACAAAGCCATGGCAAACGTGCCAAAGCAAAGGACATGAGCAGGGTAACTGAGATTAGACACAATCTAAATGAAAAGTCTGTGAAAAGATGTCTGTCCCGTCATTTCAGACCCAGACGGTCTGAAAATGGTCCAACCGCACATTAGGTATTGGGTTCCAATGCGAAATGAACCTCTGTGCTATGTATGTGGATGGGAACAGAGGAGAAGAATGAAGAGTGGAAATTATGATGTCATAGATGACCCTTTCTCTGTGTTCTAGTGTCTCCATTCCACTCTGAAGCCTCACTGTTCCCATAATCCACTGGGGTTCCTCTACATTAGATGGTCCACTCCAGCATAAGGCTTTTGTTGTGGAAGGAAAGCTCCTGGTGAAGACTCTCGGTAGAATGGCTATCAATAATTGCCCAGGCATTTATACTGGCCTATACAGGACTTTCACTGAAAGATGCTTCTGTCTTGCTTCTCTATGCATTGCTTTAATTTACTCTGCAGACCAGACACTGCTCCCTTAATTAACCAGCCAGTCAAAACAAATACTGACTGTATGTCCCATTGGCTAAATATACAAGGCCAGATTACTAAGCAGCGAGCTAGGGGTGTTATCTCGGTAACTCATGGGATTATGGATATACAATGGTATTCCAGATTTAGACAGTTTATCTGTACGTGAAATTGATCTTATTAGACAAGTGCAGCCATCCATCTGTAAACACAGCCAATCTACACTTCCAGAGTGGGAGCGTGTTTTTGGAAGCTTCTGAAATTCCCGCAGGGAAAAAGATTTTAATTGCTCCCCCTGGTTTGACTCTGGTGCATGACAAGATATGCACATTTTTGATTTTCGGAGCCCACAGCAAGTACACGCTGGACTCCTCCATCTCGAGAAAGTGGCAAACCACATGACCTAAATCAGACAAATCCGTCATCACGGGAAAATGACTCAAACTCTGGCACAACACAAGGGTTACACTTCACTTACTCATTAGACCGCAGCCCCGAGCAACGGCACTAACATCAGACCCGTCCCAGGCCAAAACACTAGCATTTGACATCTTTTTCAACAGCCAGACAGAAACACTGTATATTTGCAGAAATATTACTCTTTTTCATTTGGAGTAAATGACTATAAAGTTGAGTTCAGCCACATAAATGACTTTCATTGCAAGTCACCTCAGGTAATGACAGCATCATTCAAATGGAGGAAAGCAGAAAGGTCATGAGGGGAGTAGACCAGCATGTTTCAGGGCCAGCAGTCTACAGAAATACCTAAAGCATCCATAAAGTCCTTCTATTAAAGGCAACTCAATGAGACCAATCACACATAAACCCAAGAGGGGGTTTAGGTGGCTGCACTGAACAATTAATGGCTGTACTGAACAATTAATCTTATGAGGCCCACTAACTTCATGTTTCCATGGTATGGCCAAATTAATCATATTCCTCAGGGTCATAAAATTATTTTTAAAGGCTATATTCCAAAAAATATTAAATGAATCTCAAGCTACAATTAGACAATATACAATTCTGATCCAACATGTATACAGGTAACCTATTCATCAATGTCAGAGAATGACCCAAAGACTCCTTTAAAGATGTGCTAAGTCAGTAGAATTGAAGCTACATCGGAAAAACATCTAAAGATACATATAATTTCCAGTCCTGCTAACCTATGACATTCCCCCAGTTCTAATCAGTAACTAATATAAGACATCTGTGTTTTTATTTACTCTTATTTACACACATTCATTTACTGTCAGTGAAGTCGTAAACCTCACTTTATAAATTGAATTTCATCTGCTGCAACAAAGACACAAAATCTTAAATGATAACCTATTTTGAAGGACAGTGTTTAAAAGAGAATTTCTAATTATAGCTGCTGATTGCTGACCATGTTTTCCATTTCAAAGGTATTTTTAGCCAGGTAGCGACAGGGGGCCGCATTTCTACGCATCGTAAAGAACGTTTATGGAAACGCAGAAACACAATAACACGCCCTGAGACGGAACAGCTCCGATCTGCAGCGTGATTACACCCCGAGCTCCAGCTGCTCTCCACGCACACAGCTGATGGAGCATTTCAGACAAAGGGGCCGATCTCGCTGCCGCTCACTGCTGCCGCTGCCGCTGTAGATGGGGTCGTTCAGAGCTGGGGCTGGAGGATGTCTCCTGGCGCTTCATGCTACGTTTCAGAGGCACAAACACATGACTCTCACCTCCCGCGATGAATGAGGCGCAGTATTCAAAAGCGGGTCATTTGGAATGTGACGGAATGCCGTTTGGGATACCTGCAGCCCCTGCACTGCTACGCCAACCCCCCCCCCCCGCATCTCACCTGAGCCACCTCCTCGAAGTCATCATGGCGTTTCTGCAGTGCTCGTGCCCGGTGCAGAGATTTTCCCACACCTGTGTGTTTGCTCAGAAAGGCCTCGCCATGGTTCTCTATCCAGTCCATCACCTGCGGGAGAAGCAAACACACGCTAACGCTCCATTTGGACCCGTGTGGTACCCTGAACAAGCCCACCCCAGGAGCTCCCCCACTCCAGCACTCAGGGGCGACTCCATCCCTGCCGTCACAGTGACGGTTTATGCTGCTACCTCTCAGTCTCCGAGCAGCAGAGGTGGTTAGGAGAACACAGCTGCAGGCTGAGACAATACAGTCTAAGGTGCCAGACGTGTCTCTGGAGTCTTACTCTCTTAAACTGCAGCAGTAAGATGCTACGTCTCCTTTCATGTTCACTGCATCAAAGACAAAATATTCTCCAGAAATCAAAATATAAAAAAATGAGGTAACTGTGGTATATACACTCTGCTATAGTTCTGCATTGGAACAATACTGTTAGTGATACAGCTGGAACTTTAACCACATCATACACATCATACTCATTTGTCCAGGACGCAACTCAGTGGAGGGAAGCAAGATGAGGTCACCAGTGTAGACGTATAAATTCCCTGGTATCTTTCAGAAATCTCAAGGCCATGCTTTCACAAGGTTGCTGCTCCTAAAACGGGCGTGCGAGTGAGAGACAGACTAATCTGTTTAACTTCAGGGTGTGGGAAATAGCTGCCTCAGCTGCTCCGACTGTCGTACGCTTCCGTGCAGTCCCGGCTGCGCGGCTCCGCTGAGGACGAGGTCCCCGCCGGTGCGTGTGTGTGGAGCGTGAGGACGAGGTCCCCGCCGGTGCGTGTGTGTGGAGCATGAAGACGAGGTCCCCGCCGGTGCGTGTGTGCGGAGCGTGAGGACGAGGTCCCCGCCGGTGCGTGTGTGTGGAGCGTGAGTGTGGAGCGTGAGGACGAGGTCCCCGCCGGTGCGTGTGTGTGGAGCGTGAGGACGAGGTCCCCGCAGGTGCGTGTGTGGAGCGTGAGGACGAGGTCCCCGCCGGTGCGTGTGTGTGGAGCGTGAGGACGAGGTCCCCGCAGGTGCGTGTGTGGAGCGTGAGGACGAGGTCCCCGCCGGTGCGTGTGTGTGGAGCGTGTGTGTGGAGCGTGTGTGTGGTGCGTGTGTGTGGAGCGTGTGTGTGGAGCGTGTGTGTGGTGCGTGTGTGTGGAGCGTGTGTGTGGAGCGTGAGTGTGGAGCGTGTGTGTGGTGCGTGTGTGTGGAGCGTGTGTGTGGAGCGTGAGTGTGGAGCGTGTGTGTGGAGCGTGTGTGTGGTGCGTGTGTGTGGAGCGTGAGGACGAGGTCCCCGCCGGTGCGTGTGTGTGGAGCGTGAGGACGAGGTCCCCGCCGGTGCGTGTGTGTGGAGCGTGTGTGTGGAGCGTGTGTGTGGAGCGTGTGTGTGGTGCATGTGTGTGGTGCGTGTGTGTGGAGCGTGTGTGTGGTGCGTGTGTGTGGTGCGTGTGTGTGGTGCGTGTGTGTGGAGCGTGTGTGTGGTGCGTGTGTGTGGAGCGTGTGTGTGGAGCGTGAGGGCGGGGTCCCCGCCGGTGCGTGTGTGTGGAGCGTGAGGACGAGGTCCCCGCCGGTGCGTGTGTGTGGAGCGTGTGTGTGGAGCGTGTGTGTGGAGCGTGTGTGTGGAGCGTGTGTGTGGAGCGTGAGGAATGTTTAGGCAGGCACAGAATTGTTTTCCTTTCGCTGATTAGAGCATCCCTGGAATTAGTGCCACATCCATAAAGCAGCGGTCATTACTGACATAAACCCGGGGAGAGGAGCCCAAACACAGCTCTGCGGACTTCCTGCTGTCTGCCTGTGGCCTCTCTTCCACAGGTCCGTTCCTGTTTTCATTTCTCTGTCTGCAGTACACGCACAATTGAACAGCACCTCCACTATTTGCTTTGGAGCTGTCATACGCTGCGTATGGGGGTTGAGGTGCCTTATACCGTGTGTTCCCACATCTCCGGTGCAGAGTCAAGCTGTCAATACAATACTACGTGACTGTGGCTGAACTGAACGCCCCGTCGCATTATTGACGATCGCACATAAAACGCACATAAAAAAGGGTCGAAGAGGCAAGAATTGTCCTTGACACAGTTAAAAAAATCCGAGAAAAATGAATGCTGTGTATAAATAAACCCGGACAATGGCTGCAGGAAGCTGTTGCATTGTGGGTATTGATTTGGTTCCACACAAGAGGCTCAAGGGACAGCAGACACATGAATAATGTGCTCCAGACAGAAACCGCTCTAAATCTGTACATGGTTAAGCGTAAAACAATGCCCTGAAGGCAGCTTTTCAGAATCTAGGTAGAAGGTCTCCGCTTTTAGCCCCTGCGGGTAAATGACTCTGACGATAAATGAGGAGCTTTCCTCTTCGCAGTCTGTTCCAGGGCTCTACGGCTCTGAGTTTCTCCAAATGACAGAGATGGAGCGCTCGTGTATGCTGATTATAAACAGGTGGATGGGCAGCAGTTTTAAAGATGAGCCTAGTACACTGTGTGTGTGTCTGTGCATGCATATGTGTGTGTATATGTGTGTGTGCGTGTGTATGTGTTTCTTTGTGTGAGAGTGTGAGAATGTGCGAGTGTGTGTGTGTGTGCCGCGTGCGCGCACGTGCGTGTATACGAACACACCCAGTACACTTCAGCACCATGTCAAAGTGAAAGTATAAATCCTCTCACTCATTAAGTTAAACTGTAATCAAAACTCCATCTGCCGTTACTGTGGTGATGTTCGGATTCAGTCTACATGGCTGGCCTTTTTCTTTTTTACTTCATACAGTGAATGGTCTTGATTTCATGTAGATGCTCCCAATCCAAACATTCCTTGTGCTTATTATCCTCTTACCACTTATATAAACCAGAATTAAAATTTTTCCCTTTTTTTCCCCTTCCGGGCCATAAGGATGCTTTTAAATAGTAATGTGAGAAATGACAAGAATTTCCACTTGGGGAGGATTTGCTGCCAACAATAATGGCTGAAAACGTCCCGGAAGCTCCGGTCGTCCCAGCTCCTCCGCCTGTATCTCGAGTTTCTCGCAGATGTCTGCAGATGACAGGCTAGATATCACAGAGCCTTCGCACAAGGCCTGCGCCGGTCTCCCTGTCTTTGGGGCTCCATCCACCAATCTCCTGCTTTAAAATGAGGCCGATTCACACTGCCGTCTGCGCAGCAAGCGTGCGCATGCTCTGCTGGGAACCGCACGGCAGCTTCCAGCGTACCACTGACCCAATCACCGAGGCCACAAGGAACGGATAATGTTTGCTTATCTCCAGAAGCAACAGCCTTTTCGCTCAGCGTGAGATGAGAGAAGGATAGGCCGAGATAGAGAGAGAGAGAGAAATAGTAAAAGAAGAGAGTGATGGACAGACGGAGATGAGGAACACAGTGTGTACCATGGCTGCAGAGCAGGGCCTCAAAGATCCCCCTCGCAGAGGAGCTTTTAAACGCCCTCTCACCCACTCACTCAGCCTGCCTCTGAGGGCTACAGCTCTGCAGGGACGGCTGAGATCGCCCACTTACTGAGCCACAGAGCGAAAGCGCCGCTCTCGGGTCCGGCGGGGGGGTCGGGGGAGCGTCCCTCCCCTCGTCGCGATGGATGCGTCGCGGGTTCCGCTGCAGCCGCCACCCTCTGCGCCACGTTGCGGGGGAAACCCGCCGCTCTAACAGGCCGTGATTAATGCGTGTGAGGGAAGCAGCGGGGGACGCGGCGAGGCTCAGCGTTCATTAGCGGAGCCGGGGCGCGCTGTGGCGGCCGGCGCTGTCATACAGGATTGGCGCGACACGCTGCCACACGCAGCCTGGCGGGATCCCGCTGCGTCGTCCCCCACGCACCTGCTCCGCTGCGTTACAACGCACGAACACGCAGGACGCCAGAGTCACTCCACTGACCTTTCACTCTGCGACCAGCAAACTGCACAATCGCGCACACACGCTATATATAACCACACGCTCTCCTTTACATTCACAGGCCACTTATTTTCCTCTGAGACGCACACGCAGTGCCCATTAAAGCTAATCACGGTCCCCGGGGTGTAACTGCCCTGGGCTTCCACTGTTTACCGCCACATGTAATTAGTGCTCCATGTATAAAGGCGTCCCGTTATCTTCCACATCCACATGAACCGCCGCACGGCTCAGCTCCTCTCTCCAGCAGGCTGTTCCTGTGGCCTGGAGCCCCAGCACTGAAACTCCATTCAGCAACATGGTGAGAACAGCCTCTTCATTAGGGGGAATCAGTGCAGCCCTCTGTGCCAAAGACCACAGACTCCCTTCATAATGTATGGAGGAACTGGGTCCAAACCTACCAGCTTGGCCTCCCTGATGCAGCAGGACACAATCTCTACTGCTTTTTAAGCCCATCACAGTTTGATTCACACTGAGGAAGGGCTGATCCCGCAGTTCACACTGCCTGACACGCATAAAACCAGACTCATATAACTGAACAATGCTGATGCACTTAGAGGAGGTCCTCCAGGGTCGGGGCGGAGCCCACTGGTGTAATTTGTTACTGCATATTCTTGATATTGTTCTATTGTAATATTACAGCATGATTTTTCTACACATATAGGGAAGCATATTATGTATTATGTACACACATGCACAGCGCTTAGACATGGATACACAAACACACACACACACACACACACACACACACAGCACACACTTACAGACACACAGAGGTGTGGGACAGAAGAGTGCTGTTGGAGTTGGGAGTTTATGATGCAGACGCAGACGTGGTGACTCCCCTCACCGCAGCGTGGATCACAGCCCATACATTCACATGCGTCTCAGGGCCGGCTAAACGAGCCTGTCTGTGCCCTGCGCGGCTCCTCACTACAGCCCTGTATGTAATATTTACTCTGCTCTGAGTACACACAGATATGCTGCACGATTAGAGAGACCTCCCCGGAGGGGATGGTGGTTTAACTCTGGAGTCTGATCCCGTTTACTACATGGGCTTTATGCTCAGCTCACTCTCGCAGTGATTCATTCAAACTACAGTCATCAACAACCCCAGCTCTGGTAAGAGCATCGTAAGGCATAATGCCCTTCTCACACTGTGCAGTGTTTATTGGGCCTGGGTTAATCTTGCGGTGATTAAACAGACAGTGAGGGATTGCTGCCACTGGACCAATGGGATTCAGAGTTAATCTGGAGCAGCTCGGGCTGATTCTGGCACCCGTAGGTCACACAGGGGTGACACTATCCCAACACCATGGCTTATCTCCAACGAAAGCACAGGGAATCAAGTGAGAAGGAAACTCATTAGGGGGAAGCTCATCAAGAGGGAAGGGAGAGGCAGACGCACACAGGGTAAATGCCCAAAACGTGTACACAATGACTCACACACACACTGCTGTGTACAAGTCTGTTTTTTTCACACCTTGATGCATAACAACACTACAATTTATACTGTTCTAAACAGGTTCTCACTTCAACGCATCGCTTCAGTCCTGATTTCAGGAGTGGCCTTTATGCCGTGGACAGAAAGACAATGGCTTCAGAGCCTTCTGCCACTTCACACACACTTGTACACACACACTCAAGCATACACAAAAGCACATTTACACATACATGCACACAGTGATGTACACACAGACATGTACGCACCCAGACGCGCACATGTACAGACACATTCTCTTCTGCTGACACACAGAGTGGCTGTTGGAATACTAAAGGCTATTTTATCCAAGATCTATCCAATGTATCAATATTTTGCAGTGTAATCACAGTTCAGAAAATAAATAAAATAAACATTACTCCAGTTTCAGCCACAGCTGCATTTGCTGGTCAGAGCTGAGATCTTGATTTGGCAGGGGGATGTGGAGAGTCCTCGTGTGGAATTTAACATGATCCAAGCCCTCGAGCACTTTGCTGATGAAGTCCTCTTGTGTTTGCAGTGAAATCTGGCTGGCAATCAGGGATTTCAACACACAGCTCAACCAAGCGACACGCAGAAATATTAGTGAAAATAATCTTTTCATAAAATATGCATAGAACTGTATATATACAGCAAAAAGCCTGTGGAAAGGTCTTTGTTCTAGGCTGACTGTTGCTCATAATGAAATAATCTTGTCGCAAATTAACACCAAAATTAACACAGAAATTGTTATACGTTAAACATATGCAGGGATAAACCCCAGGAGAAGCTCCTGTGCTAACGCATACCAATTCACCATCTAATTACAGATCTGACAATATTAAAATACTGATGTCACATTTTAAAAACTCAACGCAGCTGCTGACTCCAGTTTCGGTACCTCAGGTCACAGAGAACACAACAGCTTTGGCTAGCTCCAGGTAGTAGAAGGGAAGCCACGGCATGAATAGTCAAAAGCACAGAATATCTGTAACATGTCAGCTCTGACACTTTCCCTGGGCTTCATACGACAGAAAGCAAACAAAATGAGCTGCATTGTGTGAAGGAAACATAACACTTGGTCTGAGTGCCTGCTGAGGTCATTTTCCCCTTTTAATGTTTTTATACACTAATCACATTTATTATCATATTAATTATGATCACTGTTATATTAACCACAGTTATTGACATATTAACTGAAGTTATTGATATATCAGCCATTTACTCTTATCTCTACTCATGTACTCTCATGTGGAGGTCTGGAAGTGTATAAGGGAACCAGACAATCCAATATTTTAGCCTTAAACAAACAATATATGAATACGTCCTATTATACTTTGTATGCATGTGAGCAGAAACTAAAAAAGAAGGGTCAGAAGTGTACAGGAGACTGTGGGAAGGTATGCAGCTGTGAGATATCTCGAAGTAGAACCGAGAGGGAGTAGAGAAGGAAACAATTCTACTCATGTGCCGTAAGTTACACAGTAAGGCCTGCTGTTGGGGAGGAAGGTGGGGGTTAGACACTGTCCGGACACTGCCCAGAAGATGGACCTTGCGCGTAAGATAAAAAGAATTGGACTCTGTGAGGGAGGGGGGGGGGGGGGGGGTTTGCAAACATTGGGGCTCTTTGTTTGTTCAGTGCTATAGAAAAGACTGCTTAAGTGTCATTTTTTTCATATCATTTTTGAGATACTCTCCCTGATGCTGCCGAGTGTGCATCTGTGAGACTGTCTCCTGCAGATCTGCAATAAAAGCTTTCAGTCTCTGTCATTATTGTGTAGTGTTGTGTTCCGTCTGCCTAATTTTTGAACCTGCTGTGATTTATTAACTGGCGTTGATTTTATAGGTGAGGTAGAAGAGGGGGGACAAGATGAAATTTTCTCCTGCACACCCACTGATGACAACTTGCATCTTTAGCATGATGTTCCCAGTGGCTCACCACTGGCGTAGACAATACATCTGCATGATTACTTTCTGGGGAGGACAGAGTTAAGCATTCAGCTTAACCAGGTGGGGGGGGGGTTCTCCCTAACTGTGTAAGAGAGAACCCAACCGTGTTATTAACATGTTGTGAACTCAGTGTCATGGTGATGTTCCCATGGCTGGCTGTGCGGTAAAACCTTTCTTCCCTTTCAAACACTGGGCCCGACTCTTGCAAACCACAGAAAGCTTGGTGTCCCCGCTGGGCCGCCGTAGGCCGCGTACCTGCTGAACATCCTGCTGGAAGACGCACAGCTGTAGTCGCTGGTGCAGCCGCACCTTGCGGTGCTGCCAGATGCTCTCCAGCCTCCTCTGGTGGTGCAGCACCTCGTGCACCACGTCCAGGATGCAGTGCACCGCCTTGGAGTAGTTGGCCGTGGCCGTGAGCGACTCGGAGTTCCCGGGACTCAGCGGCCGCTGCAGCACGTCCAGCAGGGCTTTCCCGTCCTGGCTGACCTGGGATCAGTTCCACAGACAGCAGCAGTGAGACATTTCAGCCACCAGAGCATCATGCGTGGCCTCAGATCTGTGGATCCTGGACCAATTCATTATTACAATTTAACAAGCAAAACCTGGGAAACTGGCAGTGGTGTACACTGAGTATGTCCTGTGTTGTTTCATTCAGGATAAGGCCCTGACTGATCATTTAAAAGTCACCCGTGGCTTTTCATGGCGGGGGTGAGTGGAAAAGATAGTAAACTGAGTCAAATACAGTGAACAAGTGTGGAAAAAAATCAGTGAAAACACAAAAATACAGGTTGCAGCAGCTAGCCAATGTGTCTCACATTTTGAACAATCTCTCACAGGCCATCACAGAAAAACAGCCTGTCAATTCAAGCAGTCAAATGCAAGCAGGCACGTGTAATCCAATCATTTTCAAGTTTCCTTTGACTCTTAAGAAAGGTCCTTTATTAATACATTCCTTTCATCATTTTCAGAGCGATGGTCTCTGTTCAAGCGTTTATTCTGGAAATGTATACATACTTGTACACACCTACATCCACATACACACCCACACACCCACACACACACACACACACACACACACATGCAGAATAAACGCATGTGCCATTGAACTGAGGGAGAGGCTCTGCAGCATGTCTCATCTGTTGTGGCAGGAGCAGTATCCTTCTTAACAGTATTCTCCATTTCACCCCTCTTTCCAAATTCCGTGGTGTAATTCAAGCACAATGGTATGGGACAGAGTGTGTCCGTGAGGTCGGTTTGTGGTGGGAGAAGAATGCAACAGAAGTAACAACAACAAAAAAAATGCTTATTCACCGCATGACTCAAAGGTTTCAACAGGAAAATGCAAGTGAGGTGATCTGTAATTGATACATAAACTCGAGCTGTTTGGTCTGTATTTCGGGAGCTTTTCATAGAGCTATATTAAGAACAAAAGAGCAGCTTTCTGGATGAGTCCGGGAGGCAGTGTCCACACAGCTCACACATTCCTGCACCCGGCTCAACATATAATCACGTCTACATGGTAAAGTACGAAATGACACTCTTTTTTTTTTCATCCGTTTTATCTGTATCTGTGCCACTTCCACCACAACACTGCTGAGCTCCCTGTCTGCCGCTCTCGGCTGCTGCCCACAGCACGGCGGATATTTAAAGATGAAGGTGAAACATGAGGACGAAGGACAGACAGCACTCGGAAAGCAGGAACGCCACAGAGAGAGAGAGGTAGAGAGAGGGAGAGAGAGAGAAAGAGAGGGAGGGAGAGAGGGAGAGAGAAAGAGAGGGAGGGAGAGAGGGAGAGAGAGAGAGAAAGAGAGGGAGGGAGAGAGGGAGAGAGAGAGAGGGAGGGAGAGAGAGAGAGGGGCAGAGAGAGGGAGTGAGGGAGAGAGAGAGAGAGAGGGAGGGAGAGAGAGGGAGAGAGCGCAGGAAGCAGAAACCCCTCCATCACAATGACCAGCAGCAAAGTGCAGACACAAACCATTCAAACTCAGGAAGGGAAGGCCAGCTTTTACACTCCTGCGCTCGTGTATTACTGCGCTTACGAGAGACGCGCATTTCTGTAAACGCGCATTTACAGGCACAGAGCCGACTGGATGTGCTGAAGTGAGTGCGCGTTTGTCAGTAAGGCAATGAAAGAGTTCCAAAAATGCTCACGCTCTTCTCCCACATTCTTATTCTGACTCAGAGTTTGCCAAAAAACTGAAATATGTTCTTCTAACGTCGGCCAAAAGCATGTCAGTGCTTCACCGTGCACCTTAAGTTCAGCATTAATAAAGGTGATCATTAAAGATAAAGATGACTAAAGATTATTAAAGATGCTTGGCTCAAATGGGCCAGCAAGGGAACTGTTCTATTTCTCACTGATGGCAGTTCCTTCAAAATACACATTTATATACTCCTGTTTTGCAATGTAATTTAACAGTGAAATGCAATCACAACAGATCCTTATCAAGCAAGGATATCTCCATGAAACAGCCGCTACACGAAGAGCTGAAGAGCGGAAAAGAGGAGACACTCAATCACCTGCTCAAAGAACATGACGTGAACACACAGGCCAACTGGCACAGACACACAAATACCAGTGCTGAACTGGTCAATGCAGTATGCTGTAATGCTCACATGATACACTCTGTAGGAAACAAAGCTCATCGTTACCCCTATATTATTAAAACTGAGTTGAGTGTTAATAGTGTCTAATATACTGTGAAAGGCATGACTCGACAGATCATTACTGCTGTACATGACACACGTTCCTGTATGTTCAGCATGACTGTATGTGGTACACCCACCCTGGCTGGTCAATGGTGGAATAATAATAACAGTTTAAAAACTGACTGGCAGGTACTGCCTTAAATAGAGTAAATGGTACAAGATAAGCTATACTGAACGGTACAACATCCATAGTACTCCCCCAGTGATTGGTCACTGGTGAGGTTGTTAGTCCTCCCTCCTTTATTGGTCATTGGTGTGATTATTCGCCCTCCATCCCCGATTGGTCACTGATGCGGTTATTAGTCCTCCCTCCCTGACTGGTCATTGGTGCGGTTATAGTGCCCATGTAGGCGTGTCTCACCTCGGCGTAGGCCTGGGTCACCTGCTCGTACAGCGTCTGGTGGTGGTGGATGGCCATCTCCAGGTCTTGCATTTCTGAGGGCAGCCCCCCCTCAGTGCACATCTTACACCAGGCCTCCACACCCGACAGGAACTGGAAACAAGCCAGGAGACACGCCCAATGAGAGGACACGTCCAATGAGAGGGGGCCCGGAGCCTGCCGCAGGAGCTGCGGTGTCGACTTGCTTTACGAGCGTCACGCTGGCACGGGGACGAGCGGCTAAGTGCTTTCTGACAGGGCACAGTATTTCCTCTGCCGCTGGGTGGCTTACAGCCCCGCTGAGGACCTACCTGTGCTCTTTAACATGCAGGATCCCTGCTGCTAGCACAACCACCGTCCTCCCACACTGATAAGAAAATGACTCACCGTCCCACAGTCCCTACCTTCTGACACCAGCAGCACAATCCACAATTGCAGACACAGTTACAGACAGCTTTTATGAGGAGACTCTGAGGAGTTTGAAATAAACTGTCAGGCTGCACACTCCCTAGAGATCTGTCTGAAACGTGATAATATAAGCTCCAATCTTAGTGTAAACCTTTTATTTATGTATCTATATGGATTTTTACTGCAAAACTGGGATTTCATTTAGAAACATTCTTTAGACTAAATGAATGCTGGGATTAAGGAATATGAATCTATGTGGAATGACAATTTGAACAACTGAATCCTACAAGAAATGTGACTTTTACATCTAAGTTTGGATCTATATTAAGTCTGGTGTTCTGCTTAGTCTTACAGGGAAGACTGCTCAGAGGCAGAGCTTTCTGCCTGAATACTTACAGGGAGAAAGTTCCACTTTCATTAACTGTATATCAAGCCAGAGTTGAGAATTTGCTTGATATATTCTGGAAAATGTCAGTAAGTATGTGAAAATGAACTGCAGGGAATATCTTCCATTGGAGGTACCAGGCAAATGGCCCTGATTGGATTTCATGTTTAGCACTTCTGATCAAGTACTTTCCTGGGTTCATTGTCTCACAGAAGCATCTGCGACTGCAGTTGCCTCTCAGCACCCTGAATGACAATCTTAATCTAAGATGTTTTACTTTGCGTCTGTTCGGAGAGTACCCTGACAAAACCTCCAACAGCTGCAATGTGTACAATCCAGAGTGGATTTATTTTTTTTCTTGCACATCATAAATCATTTCCCAATCATGACTGCATTGGAATTGGAGATATATTCATGCGTCTGGTTAAAGAAAAGCTTCCTGGGAAGCATATGAACCCAGGGAAATGGATTTGATGCCTGTAGATCTGTCAGAGTGCCGCTGGTTCGCTGGGTTAGCTGCAGGGCCTTAGCGCACTCTCTCTCAGACAGGGCGGGACACAGGGTGAGGCGCATGCACCTGTTCGGCCTTCTGATGGAAGGCGGCGGACATGGCGAGGATGGTGCTGCGCTCGTCCAGCGCCGCGGCGAAGCTCTTCCACTCCTGGTCCAGCTGTACTGAGATCTGTTTGATCTGCTGGGAGGCATAATGCCCCGCCTCTGACAGCCGCGACGCCACCGACATGATCCGGTTGATGTTCACGTAGGCATTCTGCGGGGAGCAAAGAAATGCTTTTATTTCTGTCAGTATCTGTAGGATACAAAAGTATAAATTACAGGACTAATGTTCACTTTTACAGATTATTGGGGGCTCAGTCATACAGTTGGGCTCTGTTCAACTGGCAGAGTGCCACAAAGCATTTTTCAGAGGGACTGATGGGAGATGTAGTTCAAAAGTCATGGAGGAATCTGTTTCGTCTCCAGTGTGCCTATCCTTAGTGCAGGGGCTGACTCTCCGAACACACGTCATGTGCAACCATATCCTTACCAACAGAGGCAGGGGCTTCCAGACTCCAAAACCTCCCATGCTCCCAACCCCACCCCCACCCTTTAAACGCTCCTACAGCCCCCCTCTGGCCTCTGTACCTAGTATGCCCCCTCGTGTCTTCAGCCACACTTCCTGTCTGTGTGTGACACGGTTCCTCCACTGCTAATGCAGACAGCCCGTCGCTCACTGAAGAGGGGGATAACGGTGGTGGTGTATGCAGCCGGGAGTCCACTGTGGAAATGAGGGGTCTGCGTGTCTCGGTCCTGAGAGATTTCCCCCACAGAGGCCCTGTTGCGGGGAGGCCTTCAGACCCTCTCCTCCGGCAGGCTCCACCCCCGTGGCAGGCTGGTGGGGGCAGTGTGCTCACACCTCAGGAATGCGGAGAGAGCCGATAGGCTGCTGAAGGCCTCCCTCACCAGCTCATCAGTAAAGCCACTCTGACAGCTCAACAGCAGGCCCCCCCCAAAAATGATCAAAAGGGAAAGAGGCGCTTCTCTTAAATCACAGCTTACAGGAGACCAACAGGATGAAATGACGGGCCTTCGGCGGAAATGGTGGCTTTCTGAGATATAGTGCTGGGTCTGGTGCTAGGGTGTGCGATCAGTAAAGAGGAATTCAGACCTGAAGTGCAGACCTTCGGCACATGGTATACAACCTGAGTTGAGCCTTTATTACAGTTTAAAATGAGCTATTTGGTAGGCACTGTTGGGTTTTATGATCTCAGTGCTATCCATCCGCCTCAAGTGCTGTCTGGTCACTGCGAGTGTATTTTACAATGAAATAAATTTAGTGCTGTCAGGTCATTAGAAGTATATTGCATAATGAAATAAATTCAGCGCTCTCTGGTCATTGTGAGCATGTTTCATAAATAAATAAATTCATACAGTCAGTGTGGAATGGAATGGCTGACTTGCTGCGATAAATGCCCCTCTGAAAACTGAACGACAACAGCACAGCCTGTTGAATCTACATTCTGTCTCATCTCCTGTGACATCACAGACACATGGCAAAGCACAACAGAGCTCCACAATCCTCCACAATCCCAACATACCATAGAGTTCATGGCGAAGTGATTGTGCTGGGTCTGGAGGTCCACGGCATGCTGATAGCTGACCCCGATCTCTGTGTGGCTCTGCAGGAACAGCTCCTTGTTGTGGCTTATCCATTCAAACATCTATGGTAGGAGGAGTGAAGACAGACACACAAAATCATGTAGTTTCTCCCTGGTGTTAGCAGCCTCTGTCTCACTTCCTTTTAACTGACATATCAGTGGAGTAGAGCACACACAAATCACAGGTATTACAAAAATCAATATATTAAATCATTTACTAGTAATGACATGTCCATAAAAAAAACTTTATCCGGCTATGTTTCTGCTGAAGTATTTAGTTTGCCACCAGAACAAATCAATTATAAGACATGGGCTGTACATGGCAAGGCAGATACATACAGCAGAACGTGCTTCTTGATGCACATTTCATACAGTTGAGTTACTAAGCTAACATTTCAGAGCTTGATAAGACAGATTGTTTTGGGATGGGAACTGAAGACAAATTCAAATTTGTATATATTTATACCTACAGGGAATATGGATTTCCCCACGCCACATTTTAATTCAAGTGCATACTTAGAGCAATTCAATGCATCACACTTAAACAAGCACACTGAAACATTAACATCACTTCAGTTAATCTGCTAACATCTGGAAAAAAACATCTACACAATAATTTTATTTTCATTAAAAAATGTAACATAATGTAAATGTTTCTTTTAGAAAGATCAACAAATCAAAAAGCCGCTAGTGAGCAACCTTGTGTAAGCCACAGAAATACTCCCACACGGTCATTATCTGCACACCACAGACAGGCTCAGTCAGAGATGATTTGGGTATTTCCCCTCTACAGGGATTTATTGATCTCAGGGAAACGTTTTGGCTGCTTTCTGTGAAGCAGTCAATCGTCCTGTGCCTTCATGGCTAAAACTCATTGAGAGAAAAGTGCTCTGCAAGGCTTTCCATTTGTTCTTTTGTGAAACTAGTTTACACACAGCTGTGCTTGTGGGGAGAAAATTGCTTCTGAATTGCATCTTGGTAGATTCAATAACAAGCAGGAACGTATCTCACAATAAGAGCCACAGATGTAGTTAATACCAAGGTGAGAGCAGAGAAAATTAAACACACCCCTGTGTTAACCGCTTCAATGTTGACCATTGGTTCCTTCAGTTGTGCTCCTTGCAGACAGGCTTATGTCACTTCCTGTTTGCTTGTGCAAAAGAGGTTCTACTTGGTCACATCTATATTAAGATTAAAAGGAGCATTTCTATCACAAAAACCAAACCAACCATTGGTATTCAGGACATGTAATATACCTCGTAAGTAAACTGGTTTTCCATTCCAAACCATGCTGTGCAGTCTGAAACTCAACACTGCAGAAAAACGAACAAGACTGCATCATATTGGAGCTGGTGCAAAAACACACACCTGTCAGGTGGACACTCCCTCCCAGGAACACACATCCTCCTGTGTGCCTTCTCTAAGGGGGATAACTGTAATTAGGGAGGTGCCTGCATTTATCTCTCTGAGGTCCTCACTGCACAGCCAGGCTCGGCTGTTCTGTGTGCCGATGATTAGGAGATGTATGAAGCCGGAGAGGGAAGGCTTGTGAGAGCAGACAGGACATAGTGTAACAGTCTGCATCGGCTCTCAGCAGCAGCACAGGGGCTACGCTACGCCCTCATTCATCAGTGCGCTAATGCGCGCAGAGGCTCAGCGGCTGCGCTCCGTTTTCCTGACCGGCTCCTGCATGTTTGGATATTCCAAGGTGCGGAAAGCACTGCTCCTTGTTTTCATCACACATCATTACATAGACACCAAAACACGCAGAAGCAGGTCGTTCTGTTAGAGGGTGATTCTGAAGGGTTCCCACAGACCTGGCCTCTGTTCCTGCTACCATTCCAGTCCTGCTGTACACAGACAACATTTCCAGCACATTTAGCTGTTACAATCAGTTTCATTTATCTTGTGACATGACAATATATTTTCAACTGAAATAATTAAAACAAACAAAATATTTATTGGAGTAGCCCCAGGTGGTGCTTGGTCCCTGTGTTTATAGAGCACAGACATCTCAGATTCACATCTCGCTAATTATTTGTCTGGCTCATTGCTGACATGTATATGTGCATCTCAAAATAAATGTTTGTACGCTGCAGACAAAAATATTTATCAAAGACTTTCTCCAATGGTTCAAACCCCTTGTTATTGTTTAAATTCTTGCGAAAATTTAATGTACACAAAGGGAAGTTTAGTGTAGCTGTGGAAGAACGAGGTCTCAGCCACACATCACAGCATCACAGTCGGCAGCATTTTGAAGCTGTGCTTCAGTGCTGCTAGGCGACGCTTTTGAAGCTGGGGCGTCGTTATTCAGCGTGACTGGAAAAGTGTAAATCCCACATCCAAAGAGGCACAGACCCCTTCGCACGCCTGATTCACCGCTGCACAGCGGGTTACCCCGGGACACTGCAGTCCCTCCCAGCCCCCATCCAACCGCACAGCCAGCAATCACAATCTCCCAACACTGCCTCACACTGCTGGCCTGAACACTTCTACCCTAAACACTACTCCACTGCTGACCTGAACACTTCTACCCTAAACACTACTCCACTGCTGGCCTGAACACTTCTACCCTCAACACTCCCCCAGACTGCTATCCTCAATGTTACCCCACACTGCTACCCCAAACACTGCTCCACACTGCTGCCCTGAACACTGCCACTCTCAACGCTGCCCGAGGCTGCTGCTCTGAACACCACTCTGCCCAGCAGAATTCAGCACTGCTCCTTGTTGCTGCCCTGAACACCGCTGCACATTACAGCGTTCAGCACAGCTCCCCACGGCTGCCGCTCCTCTCACCTTCTCGGCGTCCTGCTCGTAGAGCCGCAGCTGGAAGCACTGGTCCAGCTTCAGCTTGCGGACGTGCCAGGCCTGGTGCAGGTGCTGGCGGGTGGAGTGCAGCTTGTCCAGCAGGCTGGCGATTTTGGGCACCACGCTCTGGAAGTCGGCGCTGCCGGAGATGCAGTTCCGGCCGGAGAAGCCGTCTCCGCACCGGATACACTGCAGCAGCCTCTGCCCCTCGCGGTCCAGCTCCTCCACCGGAGCCTTCATCACCCTCTTCTTCAGCTGTGTGTGCTCGTCAATGAGCCGCCGTGAGCCCTCCACGTCCGCCGGGAACTCCTTCTTGGCCAGCATCTCCTGCAGGTCCTCCAGGCGGGAGAGGAGGTGCCCTGCGCTGCCGATGAACTCCTCCAGGGAGACACGCAGCTCCATCCACTCCTCGTGGTTGTACTCCAGCGAGCCGTCGAAGTCGTCCGTCAGCTGCGACGGGTCCACCAGCTTGGTCAGACCCTCCACCGACACCATGCTGGTCTGCGGAAAGAGAGAGAGTGTTTGACACGAGGAAATGAGAGAGTGTGTGACATGAGGGAATGAGAGAGTGTGTGACACGGTCACTCTGGTCAGGAGGTCCCCACACTCGCAGTGACACTTCACGCTGGCTGTACCTGCTCTGTAAGACAGCTATACATTACATTATCGTCATTTAGCAGATGCTCTCATACAGAGCAACTTATATGTTACATTTTTTGGCTTATGTATGTAATGGATATTTTTACTGAGGCAGTTCCAGGTTAAGCACCTTGCCAAAGTGTACAGCAGCAGAGTCCCAGCGGGGAATCGAATCAGCAACCTTTCGGTTACGAACTCTGCGCCTCACCGCTATGCTACACTCCCACCCCTACACATGCTGAATCCACTGGTCTGACGTGTACTATAACAACAACTCAACACTGGAGTTGGGTCTTAAGTTTCCTTTTAATTGCCACATGATTTTGAAAGTAAATAACACATGAAATGAAAATAAAGACAATCCTTGACATGAATTGTCAGCGGTCCTCGTAAGAATGTTAGAGGTCCATGTAAGCATACTCCATATCACCTTTGTCCCAGAGAGCGGGATGCTGCAGTCGACCCAAAACAACAGGGTACGGTTACAAGGCTTTAGGAAACATTATTTGAAGAGCATAATTCCCTTGCTGGATTAGAAGCTCTGACCTTTAACAGCTAATTGAAGTTTAATCAGTACACAATGTTTCTGTCGTCTCTGAATAAGAATGGAAAGTATGTAATTAAAATCACATTTGTTTTAAAGGTAATCATGACTCATCAAAAGCAAGAGTCTGCTACCATTCAAATGCAAAAAATGCAGCACAAAAAACCACCACGACAATGCAGTCAGACAATGCAGAGTCAGACACAGCTTTGGAGGGAGGAAGAATCAGACAGGCTTTGTTTGGGTGCTCAGCTCTGCCTTCACACTGCATTAAAAATGGAAATCCAAAACCTGTATCTGTCTGTCCATACAGTTTACAACTCCCTCGCAGACCACTGCTTCATGGCTTTTTTACTATAACTAATGTAAAGCATGATATGATGTATGTATACATATGTAGGTCTGAGTGTGACACTGCTGTGGATTTCCAGATGGGCAGAGGGCTCACCTCGAAGGTGAACTTTGCGCTGCCGAAGTTGGTCTTCTGCTTCTGCCAGAAGTTGTCGGGTTTGATGATGAGGGCCACGCAGATCTCAGCGGGGAAGGCCTCCTGCAGCGTCTTCAGCAGGGGTTTGATCAAATCCCACTTGGAGCCGCGCATGTCGATGATCACCGTGAAGCCCCGCTTGCACACGTCCTCGCTGCGGGTGACAGGCGGTGATGCTGTTACAACATTTCCATGGCAGCAGGGCAAAGGTGGACACCAGCCACAGTGACCAATCAGAGGTCAGGGTCACCTGGCCCAGTAACACAGCATAGGTCAGTCACTTCCTGGAGAGGGATGTTGCATCTCTTTAGCCAGTCTCACATGAGACTGGCCCTGATTTCGGTCCTGCTGGGATTACCCATGAAATAACAGCTGTAATTTCGCTGACCAATGACCTTAGCCTTAAATGGGAACAAGCCGTTGATTACTGCATAAATGTGACTTACCAAAGTTGGCTTTCTATCCTACTGGGGATTCTCAAAATTGAAGCCCCATGTGCTCATAGATTGAAAAGCGGCTGTACTATTAATATTCTATTTTTAGCCTTTACTTTGCGGGCGCTGGGGCGTGATTGGCAGATAAAAATATCCAGTAATTGCCTTGTTCCTCGGCTTGGCCTCCTGCAGCCCTGCCTTCGATGCTGGTGGAATTCATCTGCTACCGCGGCGACAGAGAAGCACGCGAGCCAGCACCGACTCCAGCCACAAAACACATTCTATTACTGCGTTTAGAAACGCAATTACTCAGTAATAAAGGATGCAGAGTGACATCACAGGTGTGGAGTGGAGAGGATCAGCGCTGGGGCAGCCTTCTCCTGTCTGCAGAGCCAGGGACAGATTCCTCTGTAACAACATCTCTGAGCTCAGCTCTCAGTGCTGAGTTTAGCGGCATACTGCCATTTCTCAACGTCACCTGCATCTTGTGCCAAAATGACTGTCACAGTGTACTCACGGGAGAAGTGAACATGCTGAGCTGGTCATAAGTTCAATGAGGTAACATCGTGTTTTCTGGGAACAGCCTCACGAGCAAAGGCTGAGAAACGAGTTGTTCCTGGACTTAAAGTTCTCAGGTTTGAATCCAGGGTGGCACAGCTTGAGAAAACAGTCAGCTCTGGAAAGGATTAGAATCTCACATGTTGACTCCCTGCGTCACCCTGGACGGGGGCATCTGTAACATTGTAACATTCTTTCACCCTTGGAACCTTTGGAGGAAAATTCTAAGAATGCTGCAAAAGCATAATTCCTCCCCCACGGTTTTATGATCAAGAACAAGCATGTTTACAATCCACTGGGAAGATATACGTCCCCCTCCACTGGGCGTTTAAACTGCAGACATTTCGCCAAAGGAAAATCTGTCCAGCCCTACAGCTCAGCTGGCTGTAATCGAGAGAGGGGTCGACCTCCATCTCAAACGCACGCGTAAACATGTCTGATGATGTCATGTTCGCTTTCATTTCTCAGAGGCTGGCGGAAATCTCGGGGAAAAGCAGGCCCTAACTCCCGCCTCCTTCACTGTGCTCCACACATGCTGGCAGTGCGGGTCACCTGGAGGGGGCGCTCTGCACCGTCTCTGTGTTACATTAGGGGCAGGTCTGTGGCACTGGCCTGTGGAGCGGCCTGGCGCTAATCAATGCTAAACCATCACTCCCAAGAGGAGACCTGGCAAAGGTGTGCTGGCACGGTTAATGTGGAAATGGAGGACACAGAGCTTGCAAGAAGACCTTACAGAAAAGTTATTAGTGATCTATCTTACAAAGACTCCTTACATCTCTAACATGTAGAACAGAAGACTTGAAACATGTGCAGGACACAGCAACCAAAACACTTTCCCTGGTTATCATCCTCTCTGAGTGACCCATGGTGTTAAAAGGCTGCTCTTTTCCCTCCTTTCTCTTTCCTGAGTCTGCAGCAAAGGTGTTTGCCCGAAGCACAGGTGTGCACACCTTCACATGCAGGGCTCCTTTCGACAGGCTAATCCAGGTAACTGTACAACTGACAGCAGGGAGACGAAATCACCCTCCTCACATTTCAAAGATCAAAATCCCCTTCCTGTAAATGATAATCAGCAACAGCATCACTCTGCATTACATGAACCTGCAGGGCCCCCAGGCCAAGCTTTTCAAATTCAATCCTGTTACAGAATGCGCTTAACTTTATAACAAATTTAGGCATATATTTCCAGTTTCTGTCACAACAGCATCATCCGCAATCGATTGCCAGGTAAAGAGAAAAAGTAACAGTTGTTTAAATAGTTTACTGAAGGTTTGCAGTGAATCCTGGCCTGCTGATATTTCCACGTGTGTGTTTCAATGTGTGCATTTGCAGTTACTGTACGTAGAGCTCAGAGGAACAGGCGCTCCAGTAATGAGAAGTGTAATGTGTCAGAGCAGACCTTCCAATTACGAATCAAAGCAACACAGAATCAAACCTGCACTGTAAACCTACTCAGGGTGAGAAATACTCGTGTCACTGGCTGTCTGATTCATGACCAAGCCCAGACATGACTGCTGGCATGAACAGCTGAAGAGTGACAGTGTCATGTGACCCTCGGCTGCCTCGGTGGCGGCGGCGTGGCGTTCCTTACCTGGGCACAGTGGATAAGTATGTCACCAGCCTCCTGAGGTCCTCCTGCTTTATTCTGTCATGGTTACTCCTGGCAGGGAAGGTCAGGATCGGCCCTCCTCTCTTATCGCGACCTCCTGCAATGACATCATTGCATTAATTAGGACAGTCCGTGGGGGTGCAACCAGAGCCCCCATCTGGGCCTGCAGGTGGGCTCTGAGGCAGAATGGTCTATAGGCTGGACAAGCCTGCACAAGAAGGAGAAAGACTCTCGCGCTTCCTCTCTCCTGGGCACACACACACACACACACACACACACACACACACACACACACACACACACACACAAACACGAATGCACAAATGTTCATGCACACACAGACAAATGCTCACATGCCCACATGCAAATACATGCTTGCGTGCAGAAACGCACACGCACACATACAGGGACAGGCACATTTCTCACAACTCACAGCGCTGCAAGCCACAAAGACCAATTAATCTGTACAGTTTCAGAACCGAGCCCAGAGTGCACTGCCAGTCTGCAGGCAACACTAAGCACACATCCGCTCTTTTGATCAGATTCCTCGTGTACTTCCACTAAACAGGGGGAAAAAAACAGTGCCCCATCTATTCCAACAGTGCCTTTGATAGTGTGCCCCATTCACTCTGTGAGGAGAGGCTTATTATCTGATTTGGCATTGTGTGTATTAGTTTACCCTGGCATCCATGGTTCCCGCCCCCAGGGGAGAACAGGGGGCCTAACCTAATCTGGAAGGATTTCGCTGACAGATCCTCGCCCACGGTCAGTGCAGCAGCGAGCGACTGTGGGGTGAACTCCCCCCACCCCCCACCCTGCTCCCCCCTCATGCCGAAAGTCTGCCCGACATCCTTCATCCTCCTCAAGGTCTCCCTCTGTGTGTAATCGGGCCCAGCCTGCTCCCGCGCCACGCCTCGTCAGGAAGCAGAGGCCAGTAAATCAGGGATGAAAACTCGTGATTACCGCTGGACAAATTCTGCTCAGCCCCTCGCCAGAGCAGCGCTGCGTCCAACATGCAGAGGAAAGCCCGTTCACCGTGCTTCCACGACAGTCGCACGGTGACCGAGGTGTTAATAACCTAAACTCGGAACACTTCTGTACGAGACATCCAGCTTTTGTTCTCGTGAATAGGACCCAAGTAAACCCAGTTACTGGTAATGCTCTTTGCAAGGCTTAAAGACAGAACTTGGCTGTCCCACAAACCCACTGTCAGCTGAGCAGGAAGATAAGAGCCAAAAGCTGACATAGTCTAAATTACAGCTGAAAGTCTACATTCCCACACCAGAGGGAAAGTTCATCCCTGGAGAACGGCTTTCCAAATAACCCAAGAGATTGACAACAAAGAACATTGATTCCCGTTAATGGGAAGCAAACAGACACCCACCACACTGTTCAGCATGTGTCAGCTCCAGCGCAGAGCATGCCCTGAGTGGGTCACTGCTTGCCAGGAAGTTGTATGTTCTGGCTGAGGGACGTGCAAACCTAATACTCCACCGTACTGATATTACAAAGCTGCGTTATGATAGAAAGCTTTTGTCCCCCTGCTCTTCTCATTCCCTCTCTTTTCCTCTCTGCCTCGAGCCGTTTGTGCACCTGCAGCCCAACCTCCAGACACCAGGAAGCTGCCGTCAGCACCATTCACTCTCACACCCCCCCTCTGGCCATGGAGAGACAGGAGCCCCCACCAGCGGTGCCTACGTCCCAACGAAGGCCATCCCCCTTCCCCCTAACATTCTCTGGATTTATGTGGTGAGCTTGTGGATAGTCATTTACAAGCCTTTATTTTTGCTGTCTGTTCCAGTTTTCAACGAGTGTCTCTTGACCACCATTTCCTGGAGTCAGGGAATCATGTTACAGATTTACAGTCAGCTCTGGGTGCTCCGATTTTCAATTTCCCCATCAAGTGCTTTGTGCAAATATAATCTGACTCACTGATTGATTTATTTATTGATCGATTGATCGGTAGGTTAGCTGATTGATTGACGTGATGACACTTCTGAAAACAGGAAGGAGCATATGAAGCACACATATTGACAGAACGGGCAGACTGCTCGAAAGAGCGAGAGGAGTCTGCAAACGAAGCGACAGAGTCTAACAGCCAATTACATCAGACTCCAGCCCCCGACCAGCACAGACCATCCTGCAGCGAGGCTTGTGTGTCACATGGTCACACGAGGTCCTTCTGTTCAGTGACGCTGCGCGGCTCTGTCACCCTGCATGTCTGACAGCCGCTCCACCATCAGGGACAGCTGGGGCGTCCATATGTAGCCGCGCTACGCGTGTGAGTGTCAGCCTCCTCCCACCTCCATTCACACTGAAACAAACCCCGAGGTCCCACTGCTGCCCGGACCAGGGCAGAAAGCAGAAAATCCAACGGGGGAGAAATAGCAGCATTCACACCTTGGACCCTATTCACACCTAACGGAATAGAAGGAAAAATACTGGCATTTTCCTGGAACCGGGCGTGAATGGGGCTTTTGTGCTGAGGGCGGACATTAAAGCTTCCATCTAATCATTGGCGCCAGTGAAGTCACTCAGACCCGAGCTGGAGAGCAGGCCGGTGACTCAGTGGGTCTGCAGCCTTCTCAGGCCATTTCCTGTGGTCAGTATGAGATGCATGATTTGCAACCTCTGGAAGTGAGACTCTGTTTAAGAACAGAAGCTCCTGGTTTACAGCACTCTGGCAGCAGAGGCATGGTCACAGTGTGGTGTCAAAGCCCTCTTTCGGCAGAACCGTGAGTCAGACTGTCACATGTTCCCCGCACGTTTTCCCGCACGGTTCCTCTCTCTGGACCTCCACACGCGTGTGCAGCTCGACCCGCACCAGCTGAGGGACATCCAGCAATGCCACGGGACAGATGCATCGTCGTCACCCCCCCCCCCCCCCCCCCCCCAACGATGATGGCAGCGTCCCTCACTCACCTGACACAAAGGCCACTTTCTCTTTCAGCACAGGCAGGACGTCGGACGCCTTAATCCCATCATTCCTGAAGGACCCTGGGGAAAGGAGATGCAGAACATGAGTCTCTCATTTCTAATCTCATCGGCAGATTCAAACTCCCACACTGACAGTGACTGCCTTCTCGTGACACGCCATGAAAGTTTGCAGAGTTCAAGACTGTTTCCCCTCTCAGATGTTTCTAAGGTAAAGTCAATGGAACAGCACTGGCAAAATAAAAACACAAAATAATGCGGGACAAAATCAACAGAGACTTCACAGGCACACTCAGAGCTTGCCTGTCTGATGGAGAATATTTGCCACTCTTCACAGATGCAGGCTGGCATTATTCATTTTTTCAGGAACATGACAGTTACACTGAGGCTGAGTTTCTGAGCACCACCACATACCCTATTCATATTCAAGAGGCTGTCTCACTCTCTGAGGGAGGCCCTCTGAAGGCTATCATACACGGCACAGCGCACTGACACCAGCAGCATCCTCAGACTCTGCACGTGCTAACTGCTGCAGCCTGCATCTGTATTCATGCCAGCGCCTGAGCGGCTTTCCCTCTGTATCCCTACAGCTGCAGTATCGAAGCTCTGCAGCACAGAAACACACAACGCAAACGAGGAGACATTCATCACGGCCAACGGCTCCCCTCTCTGCGGCACTATGGGAAAGTAAGAAACCGCTCTGTTCTTCATCATCCGAGATGATTTCACAGATGAGGCTGCCTTCTTATTCAGGGTGATGAAATCATTTGCTCTGTGCACATATACTGTATGGCTTCCAGGATGAACGCTGGTTACACTCTTGTCAGCTCCATCCCATCTAAACAAGAGTCCTTTGTGCTGCATCCTCATCCTCTGAAAACTGTGTCAGGTTTCTCTGTAATACTTTGCTCTCCAGAAGCCCTAGCAGTGAGGAACCTAGCTGGCAAAGTGGTCACAGACACTGTCCAACCACTCTGTGTCACACTGTGTGGAGCCAGCTACCACTTAAACCATGAGAATGCTGCTGTCAGACAGACACCTGAGCTGCAACACAGATAATTTGACACATCTTGCCCCCTCACATGCAAATAATTAACACATTGTTATACTGCTAGCTGAACATTATAAATAAAGTACTGCGAGAGGAAAAGGTCAGAACAGCCCAGTTCCATAAACAGCTCTGGTCAAGTGGGAGGGGCTTCACATCAACCCTGATGTTCTGCTGGTCCCTCCATTATTCGAGATGCTGTGCAACGAGTGCTCTTAGAATCTGAGTGTGGATGTGATGCTGCCTGTCCTGTTATGAAACACTCTACCCATCCTAAGTGACAAATACACACTCCCTTCACCTGCTGTGGGTCAGCCGTCTGCACGCAGGCACAGTACAGGACAGCCACGCTCAGCTACACACTGACACTGCATACCTCGCTGCGTATCAGACCATTATGCAGATGCATTCTCAGAAACAGGGGACAAGAGCGTCCTTGTCAGGATTCAAACCTGCAAGAACTTTCTTGTAAAGCCCTGGTCCACACTGCTGCTGCTGCTGTTCTCTCTCTATCCCTCTCCCTCTCCCTCTCTGTCACTCCCTCCCTCTCTCTCTCTCTCTCTCTCTCTCTCTTTCTCTCTCCCTCACTCTCCTCTCTCTCTCTTTTCAGGGCTGGAGAGTGGGAGCCGAGGCGTGACGGCAGGCCTCTCTCCAGCCTCTTTAAAGCCGCTGGAGCCGCTTTCTCACGGCGGTGAGGAGCACGGTGTCCCGCTGTCTGCTGCACGCCGTCTGTCCACCCGCCACGGGCCGCTCTGCCAACCGCACCGTCTCCTGGGAGACTGCAAACGTCCACCCTCCGCCAAGAACCACAGAAATCCGAAAACAATAAAACCCAAAGGCTGAGGAAGTGCCCTCTGGTCAAAACCTCCCCAGTCCAGGAGAGGAAAGTCAGCGAAGCGTCGGGAGCGGTACAATGCATGCGGCTTCTTTCTCCCACAGAGCCTCCTGGGAAATTAATTACTGCACACGGCTCGGCCAGGGTTTCCATTTTATAAAGCAAGGCTGTCAAATCGTGCCCAGCCGAAATTTTCCAAAAGAAATGTGACAGTGGAAAGAGCAAAAGTGAAAAGTGAAAGCAAGGCTTTGACTAATTGTTATTAATGAGTAAGCAAGTTATCAGAGCACGTTTTGTAGTGCTTGCCAGAAAGTTGACAGTACAAGATTCTCCTGAGTCTCGTCAAAATTATTCAGTACATCACCATGGGTACTGCACACTCACACACACACTCACACAGCCAAGCAAACACACACTCTCTCTCTCTCTCTCTCTCTCTCTCTCTCTCTAAGCACCCCATTTCCATTGCTGAGCTGGAAGCACAAGCTGGAGTCAAACACTCTCCAAACAGTGAAATAACCTCAGCCACCTTCCTGCCTCCACACAGACAGCTTCCAGGGCTCCCCTAACTCAGAGACAGGCTCCGGTCTCTCCTCTACAGAGAGACTCCCAGAGTGTCCCATAACCCAGAGACAGGCTCCGGTCTCTCCTCTACAGAGAGACTCCCAGAGTGTCCCATAACCCAGAGACAGGCTCCGGTCTCTCCTCTACAGAGAGACTCCATGCATGCAGTATCCCATAACTCAGAGACAGGCCCTGGTCTCTCCTCTACAGAGAGACTCCATGCATGCAGTATCCCATAACTCAGAGACAGGCCCTGGTCTCTCCTCTACAGAGAGACTCCATGCATGCAGTGTCCCATAACTCAGAGACAGGCTCCGGTCTCTCCTCTACAGAGAGACTCCCAGAGTGTCCCATAACCCAGAGACAGGCTCCGGTCTCTCCTCTACAGAGAGACTCCATGCATGCAGTATCCCATAACTCAGAGACAGGCCCTGGTCTCTCCTCTACAGAGAGACTCCATGCATGCAGTATCCCATAACTCAGAGACAGGCCCTGGTCTCTCCTCTACAGAGAGACTCCATGCATGCAGTATCCCATAACTCAGAGACAGGCTCCGGTCTCTCCTCTACAGAGAGACTCCCAGAGTGTCCCATAACCCAGAGACAGGCTCCGGTCTCTCCTCTACAGAGACACTCCATGCATGCAGTGTCCCCTAACTCAGAGACAGGCCCTGGTCTCTCCTCTACAGAGAGACTCCATGCATGCAGTATCCCATAACTCAGAGACAGGCTCCGGTCTCTCCTCTACAGAGAGACTCCCAGAGTGTCCCATAACCCAGAGACAGGCTCCGGTCTCTCCTCTACAGAGAGACTCCATGCATGCAGTATCCCATAACTCAGAGACAGGCCCTGGTCTCTCCTCTACAGAGAGACTCCATGCATGCAGTATCCCATAACTCAGAGACAGGCCCTGGTCTCTCCTCTACAGAGAGACTCCATGCATGCAGTATCCCATAACCCAGAGACAGGCCCTGGTCTCTCCTCTACAGAGAGACTCCATGCATGCAGTGTCCCCTAACTCAGAGACAGGCCCTGCTCTCTCCTCTACAGAGAGACTCCATGCATGCAGTATCCCATAACTCAGAGACAGGCCCTGGTCTCTCCTCTGCTGAGAGAAACATTGCATGCTGTATCTGATGCCCTCCCCAATCTTTCCTGACCAGTCTTAGCAGTACTCAGCACTCCTACAGCCTTCAGCATAAATGCTCGTTTTAAAGCCCAAACCTCACCTCCACAGCTCTGGCTGTTAAAGGCACCGCTGGGAGCTTCCGCCTCTCTCTGAACCCAGTACAGGCTGATTACTCCATCTCTCAGCTATTTCTCACATAACAGGCATTCTACAGGGCTGGTGAAGCTGTACAATTTTCAATACCATTAAGTCCATAAAAGTATTAATCACAAGATAAAAAATAAAGCAGTTGTAGGAGGGACAGCAGAGCTGGGAAAAGCCACAGATTTGGGGCTGTAGGTAGCCCTGCAGAGGTCCCTCCAGGTGAGCTCACTTCCTACAGAAACGCTGGGGAACTGAGGACTGAGATAAGGATGAACCCGGGCCTCTGTTGGGTCTGTGCACCAATGGTCTGAGCTTTCCTGATAAGACTTCAATAAGGAAAGAAAAAGGACTTTATTAAAGTTTAGGTCACGTAATGCTCCGAAACTTACAAAACTAAAGTTACCGCCCAGATGAAAACAGCCAAGTTTTCCATCAGTCAAAAAACAAAAGCTCACAGTGGATTTAAAGGGCTCTGACACTGTTGGCCAAGATTCAGGTTCCGGTAAGGACAGAGGACACAGAGACTGCCAACAGCGGGAAAAAGGAAATTATAAATGCCAGCCGACACTCAGGAGGTGCTCAAAATCCAACCTGCACCTACCAGACATGCTGACCTACATACTAGAGAGCACCCAGAACATCACTCTCCAAAACAAACTCAGGAAAAGTGCTCGGTTGGACATGCCCACCATGTGATGAGGAAATTCACCTTGTTTGCTAAATACTTTCTGATTTCTCCCTCCATGGGCTCAATTTTCAAATGTTCATGATCCTTTTACTATTGTTGTAGTCTAGTAAAAGCAACAGTAAAAATAGCACAGCTTAGAAAGAAAGTTAAGCACCAACTGCAAATGCATGTGTAAAATGTGAAACATAGGTTGCATAACGCAAGTTTAGGAGGTAGCAGTCCTTGGTGCCATGTCCAGGGGGATTCTTTCCGACTCTACCATGATTGGTATTTATTTACTATGAGTCAATTAAAAGAAAGTGAAATTCTTTGATTCTGCTTGCTGATCTCACAGACAATGGTCAAGGCTTGGTTGGACGTCTGGCAAGATAATTCAAGAGAAAATACCATACAGGTCAAGTTCGTGGAAAAAAGAAAACATTACAGATCTGCTAATGGTTCTTAACCAATCTTCCATGACTTTTATATTAGAGGTAGTGTGCGCTTTGTATGAATTCTAATAATTCATGAAACCCATTAAAGAAGAGATCTTAACGACTACGGGGATGAAGACCTTATAAAGGAGGGAGAGCGGAGGTGAAGCTGCACGGTGCACAGTGATATGTGATTCTGAACACGCAGTAGACTTTGGTTAATAAGGCTTCTCTCTGGTACAGTGTCTCAGACTGACCCCGGCAGCTAAGCCATACTGAGGCTCAGCTCAATAAAGCCTGCCTCCACGACACCTGGTCTACTGCAGCTTCAGCAGATCCCGGAGTGAACAGCCACCTCAATGCAGGTACAACGAAACAACATGACACAGTTAGAGGTCACCTCTGCCTCTAAAGCACCTCCATCGTAGTGCGGACAGCCTTCATACGAACGAACCTGGCGGTGTCACAGGCTTGGCTGAGCAGTTACACAGTAACGGCACAGCACACACTGACCCACACAGCTCCCCAAAGAGCCGCTCTGGCTCCCACACCGAGCGAGGGTTTCCCATAGCAACGCATCCGCGTGCGGAGTACGGTCTGTCCCCCTCCTCTCAGCACAGCTCCACTCCAGCCAGCCCGCCAGCCATGTAATCCTCGCATGAAAAATCCCTGCCTTTTTTATTATTGCCCATAAATTCATTTTCTTCACAGAACAGAAAATGAGAATGTAGGGGGTGGTGGTGGGGGGGCTATCAGCTAACGAAATGACACAAGCCTAGTGTTGAAACAACCGACAGAATCACGAACAGGGAACACCGGCTCGCCTGTAACCGTGGCGACGTGGGCCGGAGGGGTCGCCGTTATCTGGTGCAGAGAAAGGCAAGGATTCCAGACAGGAAAACGCTGGGAATACAACCCCCAACCCCCCAAGCAACCCCCCCTCACACCTAGTAAATCAAGACATTAAACCACAACCACTGTTCACTTTGAACTGCGGGACGGGGACACCTCCGATTCCCCAAACATGGCTGGGCCGCAGACAGGCCAGCACGCCAGGTCAGTGGCAGCGTCTGCACCCGCATGCACTCCGCTGCAGTGCATCATGGGAGAGGTAAATCACCAACCCCACCCGCTTCCCTGGCAGAGCCCTCAGTTCCCTCCAGTGAGATTTAGGAAGGCAGGCAAGGGAGATTCATTCAAGAATGTATTCGATAAAACCCTGAACTCATGTGGTTCAGATACCCCAGTTTCCCAGGGGTGGCTTTCAGTGCATAACAAATGCTGTCTAACAAAAACATGTTCCTTGGAAGTTCCTTGGAAGTAGTGAATCATCATTACTTTGGCTCACGGCGATGCCGGCATACGCAGCTCCTCTGTGTAAACTCACGGGTCTCGAACTTACAGGCACAATTAGCGAGGCGCTCAACAGAACAGGGGCTCGTGCGTTCCAGGCTGTCATATGAGCCAATACAGAAAATCAATCCCCTCCCCAATCATCTGCAGGCTGTGACCCAAAGACACCAGCTCTCCGTGCAGGGAGGGTATGGAGAAAACGGCACTAAACAGGGAGCATCAGAGGGCCGCAGTGCTCTGCACGCTCGGTGTGGGAGATCTCTGTCCTCCCTCCCACACCTACACGCCGTGACATGCCCCCAGCAAATGCTCCGCTGCTGTGGCCCAAGGCCTCGGCCTGCACGATCATGAGGCTAGCTTTAGCACTAGCAGTGCCTCTGTCTATCCCACAATCCCTCTGGGGGTGTCATCAGTGACACGCCCTGCTCCATACCAACATCCCCCCGCTGAGGGAAACGTCAGCACTGCCAATCTGAGGCCCCCCTATACATCACTGTCCCCCACCGCCCCCAAACACACAGCACCAAAACCTACTACCTTCCTCAGCAGAACCAGTAAAAAGCCACACCCAGACAGAAACCCAAAAAGCCCATGGGTTTACTTTGCACAAAAGCGTATCAGCTGAAGAGGTGTGCTCACAATGTTTTTTGTTTTAAATAACATATTTGGTTCTAAATAATCTGATCATTGAATGTCACAGAAGGACAGAAAAACAGAGAGAGAGGGATGGAGGGAGGACTGGGAGATGACAGACAGACTGAGAAGGCTCGCTGGCAGAGGGAGGACCAGGTTTTAAAAAAAAACACCATCTGAAAGGAAAATGTATGCAAATAGAAGGTCATAACAAATTAAAGGCTTGATTACATCCTGCAGAAATCACACAGCTACTTCCCTCAGGCAGAGCTTCAGCTGGGGCTGGGGAGCATGCCCTCTCCCTCTCCCCCTCTCCTTCTCCCCCTCTCTATCCCTCTCTCCTGCTCCCCCTCTTTCTCTCCCTCTCTCTCTGGCCACACCTGCCAACCTGCTCACAGCTCTGACTGAGACGGACTGTAAAAATGTCTCTGCTCAGAGGGAGGGGAGAGAGAGAGAGAGAGAGGGGAGAGAGGGGAGAGAGGGGAGAGAGGAAAGAGATGGAGAGAAGAAAGAAAGGGAAGAGAGAAAGGGATTGCGAGACAGGAAAGAGAAAAAGAGAAAGAGAGGGAGAGAGAGAGAGAGGGAGACAGACAGGGAGTGAAGGATAAGAAAGGGACACTGATCAATGCACCAAGCGGAAGGCCGAATGTACCCACAGGTGAACATCTCTCATAGCAAGGCTACTGTGTCAGACAAACACCTGCTTCCCATGTGCTGCTGAAAATCCCTGTAGAAACCAAGAGAAAACAAACAAACATTGTGGTGACTGGCAGATGTAATGACCCCACAGGGATGATCTGTATTGTCATACAGGATACAGCGGAATCTGCGGCTGCTGCAGACAGCAAAACCCGAGGCAGCTGGGTAGTCTCTGTGGCCAATGGCCTGGATCAGTGCTGCAGGACAGAGAGCTCCAGTCCTTGGGTCTGGACCCAGGGGCTGGAGTAAGCCCTCGATACGGATTGCTCCATCGACCGTGAAGAGAGTCTCCATTTGAAAATAGAAGAAAAAAATGGATTCCAGATGAATGTACTGCTTCTCTCCCTGACAGATGAATATTTCAGGGCTGGTGATTATTTACGGTAGATTATGGAATAATGAGAGCAGCCGAGGCGGGTCTTTGGGGAAATTTGAGCCTCTGCCACAGACACACAGACAAACACACAGGAGGAGGGCGATGTGTCAGACGCACACGCCCTGCCCTGTCTCACGGCCAGAGGAAACAGCTCCTCACCTACGGCCTGGTACAGCAAAATCTACCTTTAACCAAATGCCAAATTAGTATTTCATTAGAGCAGCTGACCTTCAAAGGGACACGCCCCCCCCCCCCCCCCCCCCCACCAAAGTATGCGATGGTGTGGTGTTTGTCTCACAAACCAAAGTCTCTGATTGGTGTGCTATTTTTCGACACCAAAACCGTGCTGCTGAGACTACCGATGATCTTACCCTGGTGGGGCGCAAACAGCCCAGCCAACAGGGTCAATGGCACAGAGGAGAAAAGCACCATTGGCCAAAAAAACACCCTGTAAAGCCATCCATTGGTGTAGAAGATACACTATGACTGGCATTGTTTGTCAATTTATTTGCTTGGCAGTGACTTACATCTGCTTTAATTTTTATATCTATCCCAGTTACCCTCCTCTGTTTCCCACTTTCTATAATGCACATTTATAATGTCACTAATAATGTTATCCATGCAAAATTCATTTGAAAAGTGGAAAAAATCAATCATAGTGCAGGTCAGCATTAAGTCAATGCCACATATCATTTAAATCAACCACCAGCAAACTGTTCACAGACCTGAAATCACAGAAATTCAGAGTCCTAATATCAGAAATCAGGTTTCATTTTTACTTGATTAACTCAATGTTCTAAATTTCAAACATTCTACACTGCGCTCTAGAATCCATCACCATAAATGCTGAACGTCACTGAATCAATCATTTCTCCAAATTTCCTTTTAAAGATTCCTGACAACAATTTCACTTACACCGAGAGGAGCTCTCAAGCAGCTTAATTATCACTAAATATAACATTTTGCCACATGAAATAAAAGCTAGCATGACAAAACAAGCCTAATCTTTATAAATCTACCCAACACGGCAGACAGAAGCTGTCGTCAGCAGCTTCTTAGGTAAATAAGATTACAAAACAATTAAAAACAGATTATGCTACATTTTGAAATGCCAGTAATGAGGACTTAGAATGACCATCTCCATCTGTGGACAGCGACAGACTGCAATAGGGCAGCGCTGTAGTAGTATTTTAAAAAAAGTCACCGCTGAGGCTGTTGTTGAAATGCTGAGACACGTACACAAAAGAGAGTCTTTAATTTGCTGAGCTCACATTTGTAAACACCTGCCTCTCCCTCGGAGCTGAGAAAGCCTGCCGCTACCAGAACACTGTCCTGACGTCTCCATCAACAGATGTTCAGTTGTAACTTTCCGCTTTACAATTCTGCGCTGCGGCAGAGCTGAACTCACAAACGAGCGCTTAAAACCGTCTCGTTTCCCCCTCCTTCTCTGTCTCTCACACATGAACACACACCGGAGTCAGTCTACTAAGTGTGTGTGTGTGTGTGTTTGGGGGGGGGGGGGGGGGGGTGTCTGAGGCCGGGAAACAAAGAACACTCTCTCTCCCCAGGTGACTACAAAGTCAGATCGGAGGTGGACTGGAGAAGACCAGTGAAGGGACTACAACGACAGAATATTTCAAGTTGTGTTCAGATCTTAGGAGATGAACAGGAAGGAAAGGACCACCGAGGAAAACGAGGTCACGTGAAGCTGATGCGTCGTGATGGAGCTTCACTCCGAGCCATTAAAACGCTGTAATGCACCCCAGTACTTTGTGGGAAGAGCTGGCTAAATCGATGCGGGGAGATTACATTATCAGATATGATGCTTGAGCCTGATTGTTCACCGGCACTGCGCAGACGCGGGAGCACGTGTGGCTTTACATCATTTACCCCGAGCGAAGCGCTCCTTGACACAGACAGAGTTAATCTCCGGACATCTTCACGTGAAACACAGATCCAGCACCTGGGACGTCTGAAGTAATGACGATTTAATCGTTTTAATGTGTGGTTTTCATTTAATTTAATCAGACGTCAGTCACCTAACCAGGTACTCCTACCAAGGGACTCCTCTTTTATATAGGTGTAGAGTTAGGGTTAGGGTTAGGGTTAGGTTTTCACCTGTGCAGAGGCCTTATCGCCTGAAGCAATGCGGGTGATAGAAATAACTCTGTATAAGCCAGGGTTTTGTGAGATGATCTCAGCAGATGGAGTAATTGCTTCGAGCATGCGGTGGGCATGCATACATCAGCGACGTCATATTTGTTTGCAAACAATTCGAGGGGCGTATGTGGAAGCACTTGAAAATAATAAAAAGTTCAAAAAACACACTGTTCATTTTCATCTGTTTTTGGTTTGATCTCCCGTCTCTGTAGGGCTGCATCTGAGCTTGGCTATGCTGTTCCGCAGGAAAGCCGTAGTAATCCAAAATTACAAACCAGAAAGAAATGAATGAAATAACCTCATAAAACCACAGAGAGAGCTTCGAGCCATTTCAGCGTCTGTTAGCAATTTGTGAAACAGTTGTGTTATTCAGAACCTGCAGTCAAACTCGCAAAAGGATCCCGCATGTTTTTCACTCATCCAGCACGGTGTACTTTCTACACGAGTGCGTGCATCTCTGCCTCTCCAGCCGTTTCCAGAAGCCCCTGTCCTGTACCACGTGTCTTTCACTGGCTTTCTTAAGACCAGTGATTCTGATACGCATTAATTTCCCTAATGCAAGGAGAATCACGCAGATCAGTGTCTCTGTTTCAAAAATATATAGCACAACAACACACTTAGTAGCAAAGTTGGATTCTGAATTCAGTTTATGAGGAAACTGGGTTACGAAGCAAGCATCTGTATGACTTCCAAGACTAAGTAACAGTTGACTTGGGGAGCTTGGCACCTTATAGCCCGTGGGTTTGCAATGCCTATTGAGAGCTGTCCAGACCATGATGCACAAGCTGGTGCTACAGACGGGGGGGACAGACCGCAGTTCCCAGAGTCTCTACTACCCGGACAATCTCCACTAGTCAGAGTCAGAGTCAGAGCTGATGTACCTCACCGAGCCCAACAGTTTTTCAGCTGCCTTCTACACACTTAGCCTACCTGAACATACACAGCCCAGCGACTACCTGAGATACTCAGAGGCAGGACAGAAGGCTCTTCAAAAGAGCTCCACCGAGAAGCTGTTACGCTTTTAGAAGAGGGTGGCACAGCGAAACGTGTGACTGAAATGTTGCAGGTTCAAAACCCGTGTTGCGTCATTGAGCTGGGTAAGAGTTTCGCTGAGCATCTGGCTGTGTGTGTCCAGAGCTGTGTAAGTCACCCGGGACCATGCAAAATAAATAAAAAAATAAAGAAAAATAAAGAACGCGGCAACAAAAACACTGGACTAATATGTCCTGACAGTCTTCCAGTTTGACTGGCATTAATAGGCTGACCAGTACTGCAGCATTGACTCCACAAGCAGGGGAGAGAGGCTGCGGAAACGCAAAGCCCGACCCTGCGGGCTGCCATGCGCCCAGAGCGCCGCCGATAACGTTGCGAGAATGCTAATCTCCATCGCCGGTAATTAGGTTCCCCCTGCCTAAGGAGAGAGATGGCAGGGTAGCTCTGATACCTGAGCCTCCCGGAGGGGACCAGGGTCTCGGGGAATTGGGATCGGGCGGAGAGAAGCTGCCAAGAAAACGCCCCATCTGTCCTCAATCATTACAACCCCGTTTCCATCACGGTCAAATACCGCTGCAAAACCCCGCCCTCCGACCCTCCGACTTTGGAAATGGGAGATGCAGGACTGAAAGAGCGTGCGTAGCTCCGCCGGGACAGCTGAAAGGCGTAAGTCAGCTCATTCTCTCCTGGCTTGTAACGCGCTCCTGTTCAAAGGAGAGACACTAAGTAGCAGTTCATTAGAAATATGTAAATAAGATGAAGACTAGACGGACGCTTTTGCCGTAACAAAGCACCTGTGGAATGTGATGAGGCGACCAAACGTCTGACTTACTGACAGAGCTAATGGGAGCGGAAAGAATTTTAAGTTTTCTGGAAACTAGACTAAGAAGTGTTAAGTTAAACATGTCACCATGTTCACGCCCTGAATGCTCAGTGTGTCCATTTCTCTGATTAGGAAGGAGAGATGACTAATCTTTGCACTTCTGCAATCCCCCAACAGCACACACCTGAGAACCACTACAGAGAAACTCCTGATATACACCAGAGTCATAATTTACTACAGACACATCTCCATCCCACACGCACACACACACGCACACACACGCATGTACGCACGCACCCACGCACACACTCACACACTCACGTGCACACACACACTCAATCCTCTGTACGCATCCATCCTGCACAGGAGACCACAGGCAAAACATCTGTGTAGGCAGGAGTCCAGGGGTGGAGCCTGTTGCTGTGGCAACAGCGACGTAGTAAGAGACTGCTTAGGAATTGTGATACCCTGGAAAAGGTTTAAGATGTGCACACCCACACAGACAGATGTAAATATGGCCCTGATTGCAGCCAGTCATCCTTTCTGAAACGTTACCATGCAGCAAGACCGAGGTGCAGTGCACTGTGGGTATTGTGACTGAACCTCTGTGAATAGGTGGGCAGAATCCAGTCAAAGCCTTGCGGTGACACAGAACACATATCAACCGCATGCTCACCGCACGATAACCCCACCGTAGCGGATCACAGTTCAAGCCACTGCAATGTACATACCGCCCACCCCCCCACCCACAATGCCCTGGGGGACAGACACCCGCCACAAAAAGGACAACATGGAACACCAGCGTGCGCGGTTTCTCCGTTTCATGTATTTTGTCCACTGTAACCCAGCCGACACACCCATGAGCAGAGGGAGGGGCTGCCGCACAGCGGCAGCTCAGAGCAGCTCTGATTGGTCCATGTGCACTGTGAGCGCTGACCGCTGAGAGAGAGGTGCGTCTCTCAGAGCGGGTGCTGTGACAGCCTGTGTGGAGCTGGCTGAGAAAGGACGCTAAATCAGAGGTGTGAGGCTGCAGTCTGAGACGTACCCAGGGGAGAGCGCGCTCGGAGTAACAGGCTGGACCCGCAGAGGGGGAGAGGGGAGTCTGCGAGGAGATGGTGCTGACAAGGACTGACACCCACCTCTTCTGTCGCCCTATCACGATCTCACGCCTCGCCCCGCGCCAAGCTGCCGGCCGGACAGACTCCGAAATCAATTCTCCTCGGGCACGGCTCTCCCGCATTACCTCGTCTGCCAATCAGCTCGGCGCAGTGGAGCGTGCTGATCTGCCCCCCGTCCCCCTAGCCCCCTGCCCCACCCCTGTCTCCCAGCGTTTCCATGGCAACCAAATTAGTCTCCTCTCAACGTGATGGAGCGCGACTGCTCAGACCGATTCGCAGAAGCTGCTCTGGCTGCCGGATCTCCGGGGGCTTTTCCCACACCGTCAGGCAGCTAACGCTACGATGCAGGCATCTGCCTTCCTCTCCTCACCCTCCCCCTGCCCTGCAGGGCACCTGGGAGGCCCCTGTGCAATGCTAACTCATTCAGATGGAGAGTCGTCGACGTTGCAGTGTCCCCACGGGTTCCCAGTATCAGCAGCTCTTCCCCAGAATGCAGCAGTTCCCATTAACTTAACACTATCAGTGTAATTAGCCACACGCCTGCCGCGGCCTCGGTCTGAGATCGGTGTCGGGTGGAAGGGGAGAAGCTGGCAAGGGGCACCTGCTTTTATGTAATGTTCAAACTTGGAGCCATCTGGTGGGGGCCGCTGCCAGGCTGTGCCGGATCACCACGGTAACACAAGCTGCCTCCTGGCTGTGGGGCTACGCTGGGTTCAGACACGCAGCGCCACACAGGTAAAACGGAAGCTTTGTGCAGTCTGCTGCCCCGCCCTTCTCACCCTGCCCCAATAATAAAGCTGTGTGTTCACCAAAAGCCCACCGAGAGCCCTCCCGCCAGAACCAGAGAAAACCTTGCCATCGTAACATGGGGTCATCACCCTGGCATAGTTTGTTAGAGAGCTACAGCGTCTCATTAGAGCTACAGTACGTTTCCTTTTAATCCGCGCCGCACGATCGGGCGATGCGTCTACATGTTAAGAAAAAAAAAAAGACAAGTGTGTCAGGAAATGTGCAACATCACAGATGACAGGGTGCGATCGTGAGGGGGGAGAGACGGCGTGCTGCACCGGGACAGCTGGTTTTGTCTCCCGCGACCGTGCCACATGTTTTGGAAATTAGAGCGGATCGCACCGGACCTGCCTCCTCCTCCACTGCTGTCCTGCCACTGGGGGGACAGGCGGTGATCACTTCACCATCTGAGGGACCGTCTCTGGGGACGCGCACAGGAAGACAGCGCAAATGGCGGCCACTGTGGGTCACTCCGAAGGACGCGTCCAGAGGAAGTGACCGCCACGGAGAGGAAATGGAAGCCATTACTCCACCAACTGCACCGCTATTCCAGAGTAAGAAGGTTCTTCTGCAGGGAGCCTTTGCCCTGTGGGTGACTGCATCTGAACGAGAAACAGCACTCCCAATGCCAAGCGGTTTGAGCCATCCCAGTTTTTACCAGAAGCTGGTTAATGTATTGCTGACTGACACTCCGCACGCTACGTCTGGAAAGACCTGGAGTGGATCAGCCTGCTGTGCATTGGGAGGGCCATTCCTGAGCCCTGAAAATGAATGGCTGTTCTGTATTTCCCTGACACACAGCCCATCTGCAGATGGTGTATCTGCGCCCACGGACAGAGCAGGTGTAGCAGCACTCTCTTGATGAAGCGGGGAGGTGTTGCGGGTTTGTGTGTTGCTGTGGTGCAGGTGGAAGAGGACACCGTGAGGGGGACACTCTTTGGGGAGAGAGGGGTCACTTCCAGCACTGCCCCCTCCCTTCCACACCACTTACAGCTGAATGACCCCCCCCCCCCCCGGAGGGGTTCAGCTGCTCAGGAAGCACATCCAGAGAGGAAGCATGGAATTCCTTCATCACTGGATGACCTCAGTCTGCTGGACGATGATACAAGCTGGTAACACAGCTGTGCATTATACAGAGATGGGGATTCAGTAAGGGCAAACTGCACAGGTTTTTTCAGTAAACAATGACATTTGCAAGTGGGCTTGCATTGGATTATAGTTTTACAGACACTCCCAGAGCGTGAGATACGTTTCATGTGCTTCTATATACAGCGTGAGTTTCACAATTCCCACGAGTGAAATGAAGTGTCCGTTAGAATATTTCTAAAATGTTCTCACATTGTTTCTCACATAATGTTGCAGAATTCCGCAGAATTTCTGAGAATGCAGTTCACCAGATAACACTGTCACTGTGTGGAGCTTTATGATGCAACACTGACGGAAGATCAAAGGTTTTGAACTCGAAGGTGCTTACTTAAGTGTGTGTGTGGGCGTGTGTGTGTACATGCATCCGCGCTTGTGTGTGTGTGTATGTATGCGTGCGTGAGTGTGTGTGTATGCGTGCGTGTCTATGTGTGTGTCTCTTGTTTCCCTGCTACTGTCTATTCCCTGCACTTGCATTCCAAACGAGCACCTTTTTACTCCCTTCCCTCTTCCTTCACGTTTTCCTGTTTATGGGAAGTGACAGAATCAGAGCACTACAGCCAAAGATTACATTGCTTCATTTCCAAACATTTTGTTACATGTTTCTGTCACCACATACCATCTGAAAAATTATTCTTGCTCACTCTCTCTGAAATAAAGACACATACACTCACACTCTCACACACACACACACACACACACACACACACACACACACACACACACACACACACACACACACACGCACACGCACACACACATACAAACGCACACAGACACAATTTTCATAACCTACAAATATATGTATCAGTGTTTTTTTTTTTTAAAGCCACACATAAGTGCTGGAATATAATTTGAAATATGTATGCAGGTGATATGTTTGATTTTATTACGTCCACAGTGTGCTCCCGCATTAAACTTTATGAGCATTCCTACTTTAATCACCGTCTATCACCACTACATATGAAACTCCCAGTGCTGAAAAGCTTTTCCCTCTGTTTGCATTCATATCCGCACAGGCCTTCATGTGGCCTCATGAACAGGGCAGACAGTCCGATCACAGCCACAGCTGCGCTTACAGAAACACACCCGACCTGGCCACACACACAACACATCCAGCCCTGCATCTGCGCACCAGTCACACACGACACAAAACAAAAAAAAACCCTTCCGCCCACAAAAAAGGCCCCTTCACCCAAAGGCTCCTGGGTCACAGGAGCTTGCTCCGGCAGGACTTTCTAATTATTCTGTCAGGAGAAATTAGAAGGCAAAGCACATTCTAATTGCACTTCTCCGATGCTTTTTTTCCACCTTGTCAACAGAACAATCACAGAGTCGGATGTACAATTAGTCCCCCATTTCTCAAACAATCCTGTTTACCGGTAAAAACGCTCGGAGCGAAGGGAGGCCATCTGGGCTGAGCTCAGAGCTCAGGCTTTCTGCTCACACACACAGAGCGGGACGTCTGAGCCCCCCAAACCCCCCAAACCCGCGTCCCCAGCAATCACTGCTCAACATATCACAGCGGCTTCCAAGGCCATGCTGAGCTGGGACCGGGAGCCCTGGAGACCCATCACTCAGACCCGTTCAGGAGCCCAGGCACAGAGGACACTGCTCTGACACACGTGAGGCTCAGACATGGCTGCCGCCCCACTCCGCAACAAGCATCCACGTCTTTCAAAACCAGCTGAAACTGCTGACACTCTCAGCATAGATGCCCAGCTTACATTTGAACACCACCTGTTTGCCCATATAATAAACAGGCATCTGCATTTTTGGTGAATTAATGCTGGTTTCTGCACCTCGCATAATGATGCCACAGCAGTGTCTCATCCGGGATGGGAACCTGCAACCTTATGCACAGTTCCCCACCCGCCTCTCCACACTCCTGCTCTCAGAGTCCACAGACTGAACACTGCTGCCCATAGCACCCCAAACAATGAGCGGATAATGAGACTCTTGGCAGGGTTTCCTCCCTTGTCATTGTTGGAGCTCTTCTCTCAGCCGGAGAGAGGGGCTCCTTCCAGTTATGAATATAGATAGGATGGGCCAATTATTCCCCGGTCTGTACGCGGTCGGCCCGTCAGAGAGAGACGCAATCTGTCACCCTGGAGAGACGCGGCCTGACGTCCCCCCCCCCCCCCCCCGGGAAGCAGACTGTACGGGAGGCTTCAGATTAACGCAGCTATTTCCAGCACAGGCCTTCTGTGCTCATTTTTCACCAAAAATCTATCGATTACTGTGGCCTCAGACGCTGCTTTCTGTAGCCCCATGCAATACACATCAGTTCTGCTCATTACAGCATGACTGAGCAGCAATGCCATAAAGATGCAGCTACTCTGAATGCTGCAATTACTGGCCTCACCATATTTCACTGTGACATTGACAAGGTACAGCACTCAGACCGAGTGCTTGCTGTCTGACATTTGTACACCGTGTGTCTATGTGCATGTGTAAATGTCTGTGTGTGTGTGTGTGTGTGTGTGTGTGTGTATGCATTTCTCTGTCAGACACCATTCTAAATGAGGAGTTTCTTCAAAGGTTCTTGTGCTGCCATAAAGAGGTCCCGAAAGGGAGGTGGCCAAAACAAAGCTTTCACAGGGACCACTTGGGTGTAATAGCTGTACTCATGCCAGAGTTCGTACTCATCAAGCGTCTCAGAGTAGGAGACGCATCCTAAATGTCCAAAAATTCTAAATGTGACGTCAGTCTGGTCCTAATCTTTAAACTTAGAGGTAGGAGACCTTGTGAGCTGTTCTAACCAGCTGGCTATTTTGATGCAGAGTGTACGCATTTTTTGAGGGAGTAAATACATTTTGCATACATTTGACAACACGGAGGTATTAAAAAGATATTTGAACACAATTTCACCCTTCTAGGATCTCACTCGGTGAAATGAAACGCCTCCAAAATCCATTCCCATTTCCGGTTGAAGGTACACAGCTAACCACACGTCAAACATGCATGTTGCATTTCAGTTTTTATAGCAACATATGGCAGTGTATGAAGCCCATAAATGACATCACATAAAAATTATGTCATGTCAGGGTTCATCAGGTCGGGGGTGGTGTTGTGGACACAGGAATTGGGCAGCTGGAAAAGGAGATTTCACGTTCTGCACAAACAAATTCGGCAACAGCCAAAAAGCTGAAAAATCCAGCCACACAACAACAGCTTGCACAATATGTGCAAGCTGTGGACTCGCCTGGCATATGCAGGGTTTACAGCCTATTATCCTCAGAGGAAATCGGGAATTAAGGCGAATATAAACCCTAATGAATATAACTGAAATACATAAAATGAAATACAACAATATAGCCTTAAGAAGCATTTCACTAATGTGATTATTTAAACAAAAAAAAAACAATTTCAAATAATTATATTTGTTGCTTTAAAGCTGAGTAAGAATGGGAACCATCTAATTTGATGGCATTTATTCACATTTATGCAATGTCTGATCATGTTCACAATTTGCAGCGCTATGGCAACACTAGTTCTTTCAACGATTGCAGTTACTGCGCATTTTGCCAACACATGGAACGAGTTGTGAAAAACGTCATTGCTACCATTCATTCGCAAAGCATCACATGTCACAAAAATCAACTGAAATCTCCTCATAGGAAATGGTCCCAATCCCGGCTGACAGAAGGAATAGGGAGCTTCATGTATAACTCCCACTGCCCGCTTTGAGGTAGGAGCTTTTTTTTTTACGCCTAAAAGATTCTCAGGAGTAATTCTCAGACACAGGATTAAATGAATACAGGCCCTGATTTCTATTTAAAATTATCACCATGTCAGTGATCAAAGTCTAAATGATTAATACCTGGTGTTAATATTAACAATGCTATGGCAGAACATTCTCCAAAGCACACACAGGATCCTCCCATTGCTTTAGCTGGTAGTCTGGTCTTCCGCCTGTGTAAAAATGTGTTGAATTAGATTCCAGACACTGGAGAACCCAGAGCTCCTGTTCAGCTCTGGGCCTCAGAGTCTCCTGCCCTCCGTCTCTCTGGCTCCAGTGTCTGTTGGAATGAATGGAGGATTCAGGACACAGAGGGCCGAGTCTGCTCTGGCTGTGGTCCCCTGCTTTAAATGTGAATACAGCCTAATATCCATGAAACCCTGCTATAGTGAAAGTCAGTCCGGAGAATGATTGGTGCCCGGTTTTCTCACCCTGGTTTTGGCTTTAAAAGGAGCGACAAAATGCCAAACCCCAGCACAAGGACTCTCTATAAACCACGCAAGTCATTAAGAACTGCAGTCTGTAGGTTTCTGCCCACCAGAAAACACGCAAGGCGGCACAGAGTCAGTGACAGCTTTTCGGAAACAAAAAAAAGATTGTTCAGGAACTGTGAGCTCTGAGAAGCCCATTTGCTTTTCACTGTGAGGTTAGGCATGAAAGTTCCACTTCATACAGCTGGACAAGTCTGGACATCCCTACAAGGGTGATTACAGATGTGACCAGCTGAACTACATTTCCCACAATCGTCTGCAGCATTTCCCAGGGGTAAGTAATGGCTCCCGACCACCTCAGTGCCTTTAACCCATCTGCACAGGGCACAATCATTTGCGAGGGACATCCCAAACACCACAGCATAAATCCCTGCTACCTGATACCTTTGTCCTCTTTCAAAGGTCCATTTTAGGGTTTAACCGAATACCCCGGGAGAACGTACCCCAGTACCCCTTTTCAGCATCCTCTGTTCACACTGTTGAACACTGTCTCCTCTGTCATCCAATGAGAGGGACCAGAGCTTCCTGACAATCAAAACAAAAATAACACAAATGGATTACTCGTTAATCGCACTACCCTACTGTGACCTGCCTAGCACACAACATACAACACTGTAATTAATTTTTGCCTTATCTGGTATTAACGAAGTGGAAACATGACACAAAGACTGAATTTAGTGAAAGTAAAAAAGTGTAAAACATGTGGCATGTAAATGGTTATCTAGTGAGAAACACCTGCTGTAAAAGCGCTGTGTGAACACCCTTCCTCCACTGAGATTAACCCTGAGGAGACAGACAGTCTTAACTCCCGGAAGTGTGAGCAGCTTCATCTGCACAGCCAGTAACTACTTTTATCTTCTATTTTCAAACACTCAAAATCACGAGAAGAAAATACAGCAGGCTGTACAATATCTGTTGAGATAAAAAGCCCAACATATTCACGGTACTACTGCTAAACACAATCCAGATTTTCTGAATTTTGCACAAACAAACAGGATTATTTTTTTTACTTGTGTACCAGACTCCTTGAGACTCACACTACAGTCCTCCGGCCCCTACGAGCTTACACTTCGCATTGTTTTAGCCGCAAGCTGGCCAAAACAACAAAGAAACATACATAAATTTATCAAAATTTGGGTGCAACCTGGAAAAAATATATCACAATGGAAGTTATTCCATTATCCAGCCTCATCAATGGTGGATCCTCTATTCACAGCATACAAAATGCATTCACTGAATTTGTAAAAGGCCACTAGGAAACATATTATAGGAGGAACATCAGCCCACTGGCACATATTCAGATTACAGTCACTGATGGCCTACAGTCGCCTATAAAACCAAACTCTTCTTAGTCAGGAAAACCACAATTAAAATTCAAGCGATGCCCAATGCAGCCACACCATCTGTAGTAAATAAATATATATGTGCAGTGAATGAAACGATGTGTGCATATCCAACAGCCCACAGTCTAAATAATGACCTCCTCAAGGATAAAGTACAAGAATTTGTTCTTTAATGTGGCATTGCATTGTCAATAAAGAACATATCTACATAAATCTGAAGCACTGCAGCCACCAGGTTGTCACTGAATAATAAATCAATACAGCCGTGCCCATTGAAGTTTCAGTCGGGGCTATTTTTAGCGCGGAGGCATCGGCTCTGGTTTGTTTTTCTTCTGCGGGCTCGTGCAGAGCCCCTTCTCTCAGCACAGGGGTGCGTCTCCACCTCCAGGTCCGGCAGATGCAGGTTTTTGATGGGTGTGATGGCATATACACCCTCCCCATATCCCCGCTGATGTTCCCCATCCAGAGTCCCCCTGTCACACAAGCCTTTATGAGCACTGAGGCTGAGCAGGCTAATGCCCACCACACTGTGCGCTACAAAAACAGTCTGCAGACCGTCTGATATTACAGACGGATTTCTTCATTTTGGGTGAAGGGTTGGGAGGGGGGGGGGGGGGGGGGGGGGGGCATAGCACATAAGGAGTGTCCCTCTGGGAGTTGCAGGGAATGGGCAGAGGTATTGGGAGGGGAACACTATCCCTTCAGATAAAGAGGCGGGAAACTCCAGGCAGTGCAGGGTTTGAATTAAAAAGGTATCAGTGCACATTCCTGGAGGGTGTTTCTGGAGGTTTCGGCCAATGAGTCAACAAAACTGTTCTGTTCTCACGCTCACAGAGGTCTTTGTCCACCTGTGCAAAGGTAAGGAAGCACTCCCACAATAACCGCGGAGCCAAGGAGCACCCTGCAGTGCAAAGCATTCAAGCTCCTCCTCAGCCTCCTCTCCTTACAGTGAGTCAAAATGAACAGCTTTTTGTTCGGCTGTGTAAACTTTTCAGTGAAATGGATGACACAATAACAACACAATGGAATCTGGACCCACAATATGCTTACCCACAGTAAGCTTATCAAATCACCGTATCGTTGTGTTTCAGGTGTTCAGGGGTGCTGTATTTATGAAAGGATTCATTATACAACTGCATGTACAGTACAAAACTCAACCTTTGAATGACCACTGAAAAATCTGAGAGCTAGAAATTAGTGCTCAGCTGTGGCTGTGTAACGAAATTATCTGACGAAGCGGCTGCTTGCTATTGTGGAGGGAAAGCAGATATGGGTTTATTAAAATGGCCTCATACTCCCACAGGCCGAGACAGGGCAAATTCCAACAGAGCAAATTCCAGCATCGCACCCTGTCACCGCTGCAGACACATGAGAACCTGATATCTCCAAAGCACAGAATAAAGCCAGGAAGCTGAAGCTGGACGCGATGCATCTACTATCAGAATACAGAGCCGGGCGGGAGGCATGCACAACCAAATGAGTCATCAGCTACCACAGACCAAACAAACCCCAGGGCTAGCAAAGCATTCTGGGAAACCAGTAACTGTCCCCTTACCCTGGTCACACGCACAGGGTCCAGAGCTGCACAAGCAGTGAATCTGCCTGAGTTCAGCCCCTTTGACATGCCACTCCAGCACAGTCCAATCACAGTGAAAACCCTCCAAACGTTCTTCTGGCTTTAATGCCTGCCTGGTTTGTTTTCCTGCCGGAGCGGGGTGCACATGGCCAGGCTACGGAGGGCAGGATGTGGGGACAGAGTTTAGGGGAGATCGTAAAACGTATGAAATTCCTCTTGGTGATTTGTGTTCTCTCGCATCCTGCCTTTGGTGTTTGGAAAGAATGGCAGCACAACTACGAGAGCCGTGCAGAGGGCCGGGAGTCGGTGACTCAGGCAGGATCTGAGAGCACTCAACACTCTCCATGTACAAGCCCAGCTCGGGGAGCAAGGCCACGGGGCCCAGACCTTTACTGACAGGAAACACACAGGAAAATGACACATACTTCCTGTCCACTGCAGCACAAGTAGCCCTACACAACGATCCACACTGCTTCTGTAATATCACTGTACTATTTCACACCTACTCTTCATATCTGTGCCAGAGCCAGGTCCAATGTCGCAATGATGGCACCTGCTTTTCCAATACATTCTTCCTCCAGCCAGAGCCTGCTGGGAAATTCTGACCCCCCCCCCCCCCAACTCTACAATGTACCACTTGCTTGATTACAAGCCATTTCCACTGTAACAATAACATAACATACGGAAAGTGCTAATTTGAGGGTGATGCCGCTGGGAAGAAGGGAAAGTTCTGCTGGACGATTCAGTCGACTCCCTCGGAGAAGCTGGTTATTTGGCTCAGTTAGTCCAAATCACTCTGTTTCATTCTTCTGTTATTATCAAATATTCATTTTTTACAAGTTGATCTACACCAGATTTCCCTCCTCTTGAACACAGATTACAGTAAAACAGCAAACAGCAGCACTTTTACTCTTTGTTGTTAGCTAACATATTTATCTGGCTTGGTAGCACAGGGTTTGCAAAATGAAATCACAAGGATTTGGGAACTTAAGATCTTGAGAAACCTGATAAATGTTATAAACGTTCATTTTTTCTCCAGCTGAAATGCCTAAGATTTCATTTTATTTTTACCGTTTCGAGCCGTGTAGTGCCATGCACTGTACCCAGTACTGCAATGCACCATTAGTCACCGGCAGTCATGGTGCATGTTGTAGAAATTAAGCAGGTGCTCCACTTTATCAAAGAACAACTGAGGGGAGCATGAACATTCCGAAGCTCCTGCAGTCATAAAGCATCTGTCAGCAACTCACTGCACCACACCTCTTCAGTTCTTAAGATTAGATTACTTATCAGTCAATGCAAAAAATATGGGTTTTTCATAATTTAAAACCTCCATCTTTTATTCTTTACTCTTAACTCAAAACCATATGTCTTCTTTAGAATACAGCTGCCGTGGCTCAATGACGAAAACAAAACCCAGGGAAAGTGTTTGGTTGGACATACAAAGCATTTATAAACCAGTCCTGTCACAAACGTGGTGAATATTCATTATTCCTATCTGTGAGCTTATTCTGGCATTTAACTTTTTTGAGAAACATTCTAATTAATCTAAATCATTTTAATCTCCATCAGACATTTTAGGAAAATGTTACAAGAAACCACAGCTGTGTTTTAAGTGAGGATGACGTATCGGTGTGGAATGGTGCTTGTTGAAAGCAAAGCAAGTCATAAGGGTTACATCTGACATATCCTTTCAAACAGCTAGAGTACTTCAAATTAAATTCAAATGCAGTGCCTTGCTCAAGGACACAACAGCAGCGTGCCAACCTGGTTCAACACTCTGCAACGTTTACCGGTCACAAACTCCGCTCCCTAACCACTGCTCCACATCGCCTTTCCTGAGTGCACGCCCAGCCAACCGCAGTGGCGCCAAGTTAGACTAAATAACCATCTGCACTCTGCCACACGGCACACAGATTGGCTCAGAATCGGAAGCTTTCCATCCTGCCCTCGACCCCTGACCTCTGAAGAGGTCTCGACACGCTCTTGGAGACGGGTGGATGTCGTTGATTAACATTCTGAAGGGGCACCTCCACACCCTTAGATATTCAGCCAGATGAAGATATTTACAGGCACAGAAGCGGCGTAAGTATGGGGCTCACGCCAGCCGGACCTGCGGACCGACGAGGGGATGAAAAACAAGGACACGCGTGCCTCAGATCGGACGGCCGTGCGATTTACACGGGAAGCGAGAAACGTCAGAAACGAGCCACTCCACACTTCCTGCGCACTGATTCAGGAAACAGGCTCTGACAAATCGCACACAAGGAAAAACAAAACACTACAATTAGGCACTTGCAGTTTATATTGCCAAATATGAAACTGAGGGAGGTCTGCCAGGGTGCTGTTGTTAAGCAGTCTAAAATTGGGGCTAGCTGTAAGAGCCGTCACAATAAGGGCACTGATCCACAGGTACTGCTGCTCCTCCGCCTCTGTCAATCAGAACAGCAGAGAGGAGATCAGCCAGCAGCACTAACCGGCGCAGGGGAACAGGGCCCAGAGGCATGCATCTCTGCAGTCACACGCAGAGACAACTCCTGCAGGAACGGCTGTGTCCCTAATGTCTCCCTGTTGATGTTCACCTCAATGAACTCAGTGAGATTTCAGCTCAAACACACACACAATAAATGAGAAGCAACAAGTTGCTTTAGGATGCAACTGAGACCGCCTCCATCTTTGATTTTGAGGTGAGGTCATTCTAAAAAAAAATGAATATTAATTTTAACTGTTAGCATTTCATTTATCCATCAGGTTTGATCTTTTCCTTAATTTGAATTCCTTAATTTAAAATGACCACATGCCAAGCAGCTTACATTTGCAAAGGTGTCTGATAGATGCTGGTTTACCCAAATACTTTCCCTGAGTTCGCACTTCCAGGAAACCCACCAGTCTATGCTCCACTTTGTTAATGGGTAGCACCTCCTCTTTCTTTAATGTAATGTAATTACTTCCATTCTGTAGTCTCCGTTCATCTCATTCTGATTTTCAGGACATGTACTTACTTTGACTTTAAATACCCTCCACTGGCCATGATTATAATCACTTTGACATGTCTCTGCTGACAGGGTTATAAGCACTAATCTTCACACAGTGATTGTGACTGGGAAGAAGTTACAGATAGCTGAGTAATTACATTCATCTACACACTATAGTAGCAATTAAACTGATAATAGCCTCTCCCTGCTGTTGGCAGCAAACCTCCGATATGAGGACACAATGTTTAAGTATCTTAAAATACTTCTCCATTTGGTTTTAATACATACCAATAACCTACTGATTTCAGAAGACAATTGAGCACAGGATAAGCTACTGAAGAGTTATAGGACTATACCCTATAGCCTCAGGTAGAGAGGATGTTAGCTTCAGGTACAGAGGAAGTCAGCTACAGGTAGAGTGCAAGCTAATGTCAGGTAGAGAGGAAGTTAGTTTAAGGTAGAAAAGAAGTTAGTCTTGGGGAGAGAAAGAATTAGCTACAGGGAGAAAGGAAGCTAGCCACAGGTACAGAGGAAGTTAGCCACAGGTACAGAGGAAGTTAACCACAGGTACAGAGGAAGTTAGCCACAGGTACAGAGGAAGTTAGCCACAGGTACAGAGGAAGTTAACCACAGGTGCAGAGGAAGTTAGCTTACGGTACAGAGGAAGTTAGCCACAGGTACAGAGGAAGTTAACCACAGGTACAGAGGAAGTTAGCCACAGGTACAGAGGAAGTTAGCCACAGGTACAGAGGAAGTTAGCCTACGGTAAATGAACAGCCTCCCACTCTGTTTCTCCATCCATGCAGAGCCCTGACATTCTCACAGATTGCCACGGAAACCGCTCATTTGTCTCACAGTTTGCTGTCCTCGGTGGCCTACATAAAAATGTAAATCGATACTTTCAAAAAAAGTGCTTTCAGTACTGAAGCAATGGAGTGTACTATTCCATTCTCTATAAAACACAAAGTGCTAATAAAAAAATCTATTTGCAATTAACCGTGGGCCTCAAAATTCTGTCCCTGATATGCCCCCATAAAGCTTGCAAACAGTGGCGTTCGATCTTGTTATAATGCGGGTTAAACGGCGACAAGGGTGATTACACGAGGACACAAAAGCAGGGGACAGCGTTTGGCGTTTACAAATCAACCCTGTGACAGCCCGCCATGACCACACTCGCTGAGTCCATCTAAACTCTTCCCCTGGGGTCCCTCTTCAGATACCCACTGATCTGCTGCAGAAAAGCTGGAAGTCATTTCGAGCTTCAGCTGGATCTGCTTGCTCAGCGTCCCTTCAGCACTGTCTGTGAGGTGAGGAGAGGCCAGAGACACACCCACGGTACCTGGCCAAAGGTTAAGAGGGCAGACATCGTGTGCGATTGGTACTTTACTGATCCTGCTCTCTTAAGTATGATAATGCAATTGTAGCATTACCTTCTATCACTGGTACAGTCAGTGTAGCGATTCTATTACTATGACTTCATACAATCTGTATAATCCAATCAGGACAGCGGAACACAGACAGGCAGACTGAGCCATGCGCTGTAATGAGAACAGTGTCTCTGCCAGCGGCTGAACAGGGATCGAGGGTTTTTCAGTCAGCATCGGTCTCAGCGGGCTCTGGAGAGCCATGATCCGCTAATCAAACCGGCAGCTGACTGACACCTGGAACAGCAGGTAGAACCACATGTTCCCAGCCAGTCAATGGCTCGCATCAAGTAATGAGGCCCTGAGCTGGAAAGCAGACCAGAAACCTGTGGGTCTCCTCCACCGACGGACGCGAGTGATCAATGTGTGCTGGATGTGTGTCGGATCTGTGCTGGATACTTAACTTCCCTGCAGTGGAGACCCATCAGTGATCATCACGCCACAGCACAGCATAGCACAGTGTGGCACAGCACGGCACAGCAGGGCACAGCACAGTATAGCTAGGGAGACCAGATGCAAACCAAATGTGGGACGAGTAGTAAGTTTGTGTGGGACGATATGGGACATGTTACCAAGGCTGAGAGGTAACCTAAAACTTTGATATAATGTCTATCTACCTGAATAAGAAACATTTGTATTCTGCCTTTCGGCTCATAAACACCTATACTTTGCCCTCTAGTCAATCCCACAGCACACCAGTTAGGCCATAAAAGATACAGGCTACAGCTTTTGCTATATGAAAGATATGATGAGCACAGTGCTATCTGTCATCCCAAAAGCACACTAATTTTGCAACGTAACGTGCAGACATGGGGCCGGTGACATTTTGATTGACACACGTTACAGCCTCTTGATGACCGCCTTCACTGTTCTCTTCTCAGCCATTGGATGAAAGCCAGGCTTTTAGAAAATCTTGGCTATGTTGCATCTGTAGCAAGGTTGCCAGGTTGCTGCTTTTGACGTAGCACTATTAAATAGAGTAGTTCTTGCCGCAATGGCATAAGCGGCTCATGTGCCGGGTGAGTAAAAGAACGCATCCATGTGTTCTTATTTCTGACAATTAAAAACCAAATGACCAATGAAAATGCGGGACATTATCTCAACATGCGGGATTTGGGACAAAGGGTCAAAATGCTGTGCAGTACAGCGCAAAGCGGGACACCTGGTCACCCTAAGGATAGCACAGCATGGCACAGCATGGCACAGGCTGCTCCCGCTGTGTAAGTGTGGGTGCAGGGCACGTGAAGGCCTGGATTGGTCATCCACAGACAGGCCTTCCTATGCTGCTTATGAGGGTCAGAGGGCAGACTGACTGGGTGGCTTTCATCCAGGAAATACAGCAGTCCTCCAGCACCCCCCACTCTGTGTGTAACATGACCAGAAAAACCACCTTCCAACATGGCTCCAGCATGGCTCTGTATAAAATGTTCACTGAGGTTCTCTTAGTGAGAAGAGACCCTCCTTTTACCAGTACACCAACAGCACCACCAACGTATTATTTTAGTAAAATATTTTGCAGCTATAATACTTCAAATTCTTCTAAGAATCCAACAATGAATGTTGAAATTAGTCATTCTGGAAAAGCTGTCAACAGGCAGTCTCTGTTTTTTATTTCAGATGAACGCCTGTTCAATTGAAAAACAGCTACCCTGTAAACACCAGAACATAAGGCATTACCCGATGAGTTCTTTATTTGTTAGTATAAAAAGTAACTTTATACAATCACACGGGAGCTCAAACTTTCAAAAGAGCATCTGTACACCTGTAGAAACCCTGGCCTGCATTTTCTCCTGCTGGAAACGGCAGGACTGTGAGGAGAGAGAGAGGAGCTTAATCGCAGTCCCTGACCAGTCAAATGAAAGATTTGGAAATGTTCAGATGCTGCCTCTGCCTACCGACCTCGCTGGCCTGTAAAATCGATGACTCATTAAAACTCAGCTTAGAACAGCGTCTTTCAAGCGTCTCAGACCTCTTTTAAATCACGCTACGGAGAGAGGCTGCCTTCAGCAGGAAAAAGTCTTTCCACTGAAAACAGGAAATGATACTAAATAAAAAGTAACCAGGAGATGAATCAATAAGGCAGGCTGGGGGTTATGCAGGTAAAGCCCAAACAGAGCTGAAGGCACGGCCTGCACAGCTGACTTTCAGTCACATAAACAGTGTTTTCTCCAGGGGTGCAGGATGGGGGTAATTGGGAGATTCCATTGTGCCCCAGTAGAAGAAGTATAAGGTTGTTTCTCCATAATTCTCCATTCAGGCCTGAACAACCCCGGTAAGCCAATAAGTGTCCCTGAGAACTGCGGCACAGACATTTCTAAGTATCTCACTACATACAGGGAGTCCCTTTGGACAGTGTTAAACCTGCATTAGAGAGGCAGGTGTACTGTGCCTTCCCCTGAGCGCTCTTTAAACACCTTACTGAATCCAAACACTAACCATATTCATGCAGCCCTGAAGGCTACAGAGTAGATTCGAGCTCAGCTAAATTCCCAGGCACTGAGGGAAACACTTCAGTAATAGGAAAGAGACCATGTTATTCCTGTGGCACGGCACTTATCACAAACTACCTTCAGTTTGTTTTCATTTTTGAGCCAGCTGTAGCTGAAAGGAGATACGGCAACCTGAACCCATTCTTACCTGCCTCTGACCTGCAGCCGCCACAGGCACTTTAAGAAAGGAAGCCCACTTGAGACCAGGGCACCATTTAAAGAAACTCATTACAACCCAGTATATACTGTGGAAGGGTCCTTTGCCTCTTATAGGTGTGGTTTCTTTCAATAGTTGACTGCTTACAAAAGCAGTATGAACCAATGAACCAAGCTTTCATCTCAGAAGGTAAAGACTTGAACCTGCACATTTTTAGCATAAAGATTCACATGCTGATGCCATTGGATAAGGCTTTCTCAGAAGTTTTCCGTTTGTTTTTCTTTTTTTTTTTTCTTTTCGTCTGTCACGATCATAAAAATATGGGAAATTGTGTTGTTCCCCACACTGGGACCTCAGCCACTGACAATCAGAAGCAGACTCTGTTGCTAGGCAACGTGCACAAGCCGAGAGCTGCACAATCCCAGGTTTGATTGGTTGGACAGACCCTGTAATGAGCAGCACTCCCACTGCTGCGAGCACTGAAACACCGACACATGGCGGACAGGAGAAGCAGCAGTTTTAAGGCGGCAGGGTAATTTATGCGAGCAGAGGATGGCGTGATCAATGTGGGGACAACAGAGGTGACAGCTGGAGCCTCTGCTCCCCTGGGACGGGCATCTCCGTACAGCTGCCCAAGATTGAGAATGACCAAGTGTCACCGGGAAAGGGATACAACTATTGACACTGCCTCTACTGTTGACCGATTGAATTATTTCCTGCGCCAGCCACCTAAATTGGAGTAATTTGTCTTGGCATGTTCATTAAACAGTGAACACCAAGCAGGCTTCAGAGCACAGGGTGTCCAAGCATCCTTTCAAACGCACTGGGGTCTGAGATATTCCTTCACTGTGGAATCCAATGGAGTTTGAATAATTACCCTGGGTGGCTCTATGAGAAAAAAAAAAACAAGGAAAGTGGATGGCTGGATGGGGGAGGGGGTCAGTAAGTTGGTATAAGCTTAGTACATTTACAAGAACTTACTAACTTTCCAGGACGCAAAAAATCTCCTCCCACATCTATTCAGCTTATGAAACTTGGGTAATGCCTTCAGCAGTTATGGGGTTGCATTACTTGTGATTTCTGAGTCAATTCCTAAAATATTTCTTGACTTATTTACAATTTAACATCGAAAAAATTCCCACTGACTAACACGCACATAACTTTCAGAATCTGAACATTCCAGCATGTGCAGGCGACCTCACAGTGGGCCTGCTCCAGCGACCACAGACACAGGCCATCCTGTAACTACAAGCTGCTAGGCTTTTCAAGCCAACTTGAAGTCCTCAGACTTTCCTCACTAGTTTTATTTTAATTTTCACACTTCATTTTTATAATGCTAATACGTACACATTATGATCACACTAATATAGAGAATCCTAAAACTGTTATTCAGCTGGTACTTCAGCAATAGGTCCTCAAAGTAAAAAAAAAAAAAACTCAATAAAACAGGATCAAAGCACTCAACATCATAATCATCTTGATTACCCCACAAGGAGAAAATTCTTATGCAGCCAGACATAAAAAACAAACAAGCAATACACAGTACATCAAATACAAAATACATAAATACATATAAAGTGCAGTAGTGCTGAATATGAAATATTATTGCACTTGGCTGTATTTAAAAGAAAACAAACATTTAAGACTTATTGCAAACACACAAAACCAGCTTTCAGAGTCCAGAATTCAACAGAGAATTTGCAGTGGGTGTAAGTGAATGCTTAAATCTGGTGCTCTTTATCCCAGGGAGTCTGCAGTGAGAGCCCGGTGGCAGTAATGGGAAAGTGTGGTGTAGAGGGTGATCACTAACAGAGAGTTTGGCTCTGAAACAGCCCAGGGAGAGAAGCCTGCTGTTGCTCTATGCTTTTTCCACTGGTTTTCACAATGTTACTGAGACTGTTTTTGTTTCTGACACTCAAGTTCCCAAACCAGCAAATGAATGAAAATGTTAAAATAGACTGAATAAAGGATCTGCTGTTTAGGTTTATATACTACATAAACAAAATTTAGTGTGAGATATTTATGATTAAATTACTGCAATCATATGGAGGAAGACGAGAGACATTCATAAGAGTCCAACATGCTGCATTAATCACCAGCCATCCTTCAAACATGGACAGCATCTGCTGTGATCTTTGCTGTGTTTGTCTGAGAGCTGGAACAACTCCTCCTCATTTGATCAAAGCATTGAAGATGCACCATAAGGTCCCACTGTCTCTCTACCAACACGTTCTTCCTGCAGAAGGTGTTAGATAAAATTCACTCTCTCTGCCTCAGCTGTGGACAAATCAACGTTCACCACGCAAAACGAGTTACCCTCAATGACCACCGCGCAAAACGAGTTACCTGCACTCAGCGGAAAGGCAGTTTCCACTGATGAACAGCTCCAACACTGAAACTGTGAAAACATCCACGCCAGCCACCGAATCAATCAACACTACTGTATGTGTGGGCTCTGGGGGGAAGAGGGGGTGTTAATGTACCAAAATCAAGATGAACAACCACAACCATCACTCACCGAGCTCACTGCAGTGATTTATGAAGAACGGATCTGGCTTCCCTGTGGGAAGCCCATGTGCACTCTGAGAACGGTTTGGGAGAGTTCCCTTCTCTAAGGAAAGGAGCTGCAGAGAGTAAATTCCCCTGGTTCTGCGCTCATGATGTTGGGGATGGAGCATGGCTCACAGTAAGCTGTCCGCTGCCTGGCGGTCAGATCTCTGGGCAGCTGTGACAGGCAGGGGCCAGGTCAGTATTAATGCACTGGAATAGCGTTCAGCTAATCAAACATCGTGGGCGGGAGATCCACAGGGAGGCGTTCAGGTCAGCGTGTGCTGTGGAATGTTTCAGGGGCTGGAGTTCCGTAACCCCATGAGCCCGGAACTTCAACCCCTTCAGTGCTGCTGCGCTCCCATTGGCTGAGAGGGAGAAACCACACACCGTAGCTGTTAGAGTCAGCCTCTGCGTTCAACACCACAGGTTCACACAGCGTCTAACATACATGCACACGAACAGCTAACCAGGTCTTATATCAAGCAAAAAAAATCAGTTTTCGCTGAGGGCATGTGGGATGCTCACACACTCCTCTACACATTGCGCTTTGATTCATACTCTCACAGAGAGAGTGAGAAAAAGAATAGACCATTATGAATCTAAGATTGGCTCCCTTGAAGAAATAAAACATGCCTATTGCAGGTCCCAGAACATCACGTGAGACTCAGATATCCTTTCCCACTCCAGAGCTGGAGTCGGGCAGGCACCAGCCGGACCCAAAGCTAGCTGTCCCATTACAGCATCATTACACGTAACCACATCTATAAATTAGCACACCACATCACAGATGCACGTCTCAAGGTTTCTTCCTCAAAAAACTAGGCACCCAGTGACGTCTGTCTGTCTCTGGCTGACTCCGTGCTCCTGCCTCTCGCTTGTTCACCTGCTCAGCGTTACGCCCTGACGCACACGGAGGAAAACAGCTCCACAGCTGGATTGAAGGAGCCCCAGGGCCAGAGACACCAGCAGGCTGAGCTGACACGGGTCAGCCCAGCACAAATGTCTGGTCCCACATCCACAGTGGGAAACGGGTACAATGAGCCTGTGAGGGAAAACCTTCACCTTTCCCCCAAAACAGTTAAACTGTCACTTATTGAATGTTTAAGGATTGCGGTCTTTCCATTTCCAACCTTGTAAATACTTAAGCTTACTGATCAATTCCATTCCATACAGGTTATTTGCTTAATTGTCAAATGATAATTGCCTTTGTCTATTTTTTTTCAGCTGACTGTTTGCTCAGGCTAGGTCTGGGCCTTTTTTGTTGTCTTTTAAAATAAATCATTGCTTTTTTTCAAACTTTGCTCTTCCTGCTCATTTTTTGTGAGACATGTTGGCCAGCTCCTCCAGAGAGCCAGCCTGGTTCCAGCTTCACTGTGGGAAGGGGGTGTAATGAGCCAACCTGGTTCTACTTCTACAGAATTAAACATCATCAAGTTCTTATGTTTTAATGCAGCACATTCTTTGAGAGAAGTTTCCTCTTCCCATCCTAATGAAAATTCAGGAATTAAACAACTCCTCAGGCTGCTCTATAAAAACACATAAGTAGTTTACCTTACAAGTACCATTTAACATTTATAACTCACTGGAACATAAATTATGTTTTCATTTTTCTGGTAAAAAAAATCTATTTAAAAAGGAAATCCAGGAAAAGCTTTTAGCTTGACACACACTACCTAATGGCCCTTATATGGCTGATTTACAGCTGTTTGATGCATCCAACCAACTACTTTCCCCAAGTTTGATTTTCTCCCAGAACCCAGATACCTCATAAGGTAATGCATCCGTCTGTATCGGATGATACCATCATGCTCACAGCAGTGAAATGTCTGCAGCTTGAAAATGATGTTTCCAACAGGAAAACAACTGGTAACCAGTGGTCCTGTCCTGAGTGAGCAATACAAACCAAGTCCGCCTCCACAAGCTCCTGCCGGAGATACCCGACACGCGCAGAATTTTAAACGTGTCCTTCTGTCTCCTAACTGGCACTGTTTCTCCTGTCTGTTACCCACAGAATCCAGACCTCTACATCCAGGGAGGGGGCACAATCAGCAGGCGGCCTGGGGGGGAATCACAAGCAGGTCTGACGAATGCCCAAGTCACACGAAATTAAGGTAACCGTGTCCAATGCTCTACCAACATCAATCGATCTGTGCTTCTGATCTGAATGCGCTCAGATACGTGCCAACACCAACACCCAGCTCCCGCTGGGAGGAAGAAACTCCCTGACAGAGAAACACTGCTCCATGTCCTCATCAGAGTGCGACTGAGGCGTGAGTTTGGGGGCTGTTCCCCATCTTTCCTCTGAGGTGATGGGTGTGGTCCCACTCGCTCACCTCGTTGTCACGTCCTTGCATTCAGCCTGTGAGCTGATGTCACTCGGTGGTATATATGTTCATTGAGGTGTTCCTCCAGCTTCCAGCAGCAGGCTGAACAGGGTGGCCCCCGCTCCAGCTGCCCCGCCCTGTGACGGACTGGGACCATGTGATCTCCTGCACCCTGTATCTGCAAGGTCTGCCTCCAGCTCACCGGCTCACTGTGGACAGCTAAAGGACCATCAGTCTGCTGAAACTGGACGGATGATTGCAGGGGGGCAGCAGTGTAGCACAGGGAGCAGGGCTTAGAACCAAAAGGTTGCTGGTTCGATTCCCCACTGGGGCACTGCTGCTGTACTCTTGGGCAAGGTACTTAAGCCAGAATTGCCTCAGTAAATATCCAGCTGTATAAATGGACAACATGTAAAAACTATAACCGTTCTAAGTCACTCCGGATAAGAGCAAGTGCTAAATGACAATAATGTAATGTAATGTTGCACTGTGACGTATGGCCGTGCTGTTCTGCGGGTAGGAGCATCCCGTAAATGGAATTCCCTCCCAAAATTTTAAAGAAAATCAAGGCCGCTCAGTAGGAAGTGTGAACCACCACACAATACAGAATGCAGTGTGTGCTGTGTCAAACGCAGTCAGACTGTGCAGGAGCTGCAGAATCTCTCTTTACCGCAGTGCCTGCATGCAGTGGAGGACTCCATTAAAAAGGTCATGCCTGAGTTCACTGAGATACACTGCAGGCTGTACCTGAAGGAATTACAGTCAGTGCCAGCCTTACAGTAACCAGATGCACAGACAGCAATAGCATTTAGATATTTTCTATCTTACAGATTTGTCACTTCTTTCATTTGTTGGAGAATACTTTCAATTCCACATTAGGCAAGGAAATAAAAACAAAACAAATTTAAGTCACTCTGTCTCCAATATCCTCACCTCAATCAAGTGATCAGATTTTAAGGAGCACACGGTAAAATCAAGTCTTATTGTTACTAGAAATTTCTTGAAGAAATATAAAAGCTTTTATGAGGTTACCTCTGCTCAATGGGAAATGCGTCTCTCCCAGTATTGCAGGGAGAGACTGCCATGAAGCTGCAGGGATGCAGCCTTTTTCCAGGGTTTCCTCTTTGACTCACTAAGGCTGAGAAGTGGACAGGAATCAATGCGCACTTCCTTCACCAATGGTGTCCCTGAGCATTCTGAACCAGGAAGACATTTCACACGCGCAAGTGTGCTGGCCAGGCTGAGAGGACACTGCAGACGGGTCTCCCTCCCCCACAAGACGGAAGTTCCCCTCACTGAGCACATAAAGACCCGAAACCACCGCTCTCTGAGAGAGAGGACCGGCAGACATTCACACTGCACAGGGGACACAGGAAACAGCGGGCTTATAAAAATGGACTTGATTAATCCAGCCTAACGTTACATTTTACGGCCTCGGTCAACCAATAGCCCTCAGAAAGAGTGGCACTCCTTCAAAATGAGGCTCAGGCTGATCTATAACATGAACGTGACTGGCATCAGTAATCTCTGAGTGATCCATTCACTGACCTGAGAGGAAACACATTCTGCACTCAAACAGCTAATGATGTGGCCAAGCCCTCTCACGCACACAGACGCACACACTCACATGCACACATGTGCGCACACACAAACACACGCACGCATGCACATGCGCACACACACATACACACATACACACAGACACAACCACACACACACACATAAACTCTCACACACTCATGCTTTCCTTTATCATTTTCATTTTTTTAACAGTTGTCAGTTTGTGTCATAAAGTATTTTAGTGTATTTTCAAAAATGGCACTCCACATTTTGGTGAGGCTCTGTTGTATAAGCACAGATGGTGGGACAGAGCATAATTTCTCATTAATGACCTATAGGTCTACTTTCAGGCAAATCTGGGAGGTTCAGGCCAAAGTGGAGGTAATTCTACAAACAGCACCTGACTGATACGGCTCCTTTTAATGTTCGGGGGCCTGTCACAGAGCACTGTACACTGACTGCTAGAATCTGTCTTTAGCAGGGACAGCATCAAATGATATTGTTACATGACAACATATAAGTGATAAAATGAATACATACACCCTGTCACTCTGCCCTCACAGAAACCGCACACTCCTGACATTCACTCACCAGGACAGAGCTGTGATCTGACTCTGAGACAAAGGCAAAGTCAGATCAGGCGAGAGGGATCACTACGGTCAGTAACTCCCCGCATCCTCCAGCCCTACGGTTTAGTTCCCCTGTCGTTGACATCACATCACATCATTCTGCATCACTCTTGCAGGACTGGGGGACGAACCTCCAACGCTCACCCAAACGGCCCAAATGAGGCAGATCACGCTCTCTCTGTGAAGGTGTTGGGGGTGCTCTGAGGGGGTGACCCAGAGGCCACAGGGCCCCCCTTCACTCCTGTCCGTGTTCCCTGCCTTATGCTTTTCCATGGCGTTAAGGCATGTTGCACCTGAATGATCCCATCTCCAGGGGCAACAGGAGCAGAAACGTGCAGAAGGTCACATGATGGTCGTCCCTCTCACTGTAACTCAAAGTGATGTGATATCATGAAATGAATACGACTGAATACATCAGCGCAGCCGGGATCCAGAGTATAAAAATACCCATGAATGCTTTATGCAAGTCTCCACTGGAATTACACACGGCTATTTCTGCACTCGTGTTTATCTACTGATGCTATCTCCGAGAATTCTCGGGCTGTCACGTCTCGCTGCGTATATGGCTACGGGCCGTGACGGGTGGGAGCTGGGGTTCCAGGCAACAGCTGCCACGGTAACCTGCTGACCCCAATCATGTCGATCAGAGGCCGTTTCCTGCGGCACATGCACATGGACAGCAACACTCTGCACATAAAGATGTGAATCTCACGCTATGACATCTGTGTGTGTTTCTCCTGCGCAGATGTGTATATGAACTGCACTTCAGAAAGCTTCACCTGCACTGAAGCAGAGGGCATCTGGGAAGCAAATAAGAGAAAAACAGGGCAGAAGCATTTTCAAACTAATAATGTTTTTTTTAAACGCTATTATAAGAAATATACTTTTATTACTTTATTATTATTGGTTGATATGGGATTGGTTGTCTGACATTAAACATTCAATTTGTCCTATGAATGATATGCAAGACTTACTTCTGAGACTTACTTCCATATATACTTTCTAAACAACATGGCGTATCTCAATAACCTGTGTGACTGTACAAGTTCAGCGTAGGTGGGAGGGCTTCGAAATGCCCTCTACCTGTGGGCACTTTCTCCACAGTGGTAGTGTTCTGCAGGTCACTCTGTTCACCCTGAATCACACGTACACATTCCTCCGTGAAGCTGGAGTAAACCACGTATGACCACACATTCCCAGGGTGAAAGCATTCCCTCTCCTCCGAACAGCTCCAGTGGGTATGAATATTCATCTAAATACCAAGAACCATCTCAAAGGATTCGTCAGGGCATTGAGCGTACGGCTTCATGCCTGCTGTCTGTGGATGGAAACTCTATAGCACGCCTCTGTTTGCCCAGCTGTGAGGGCCCATCTCAGAGCTCCACGTTGGTCAGACTACGCATGCTTTGCATTGAGTGTTGGGTAATGAGCTGTGTTAGAGTGTGTGTGGTAGGCCTCCTTCTGTTCCTCTGCTCAAACTCCCTCTCCCACACCAGAACCCCCCCTCCCCCCCCAGAGCTCTCCAGTCGTCCAACAAGGTCATTGAAAACCCTCCTGCAATTTACTACGGATAAAAGGCACCGAGTGTGAGTCAGATTACCAAACGCTTATCAATCAGGTGTGTGATTGGTATGGGCAACCAAAAACTTTCAGTAGGTTTTTTTTTTCATTTTTAACAACATACTGAGTCCATTTTTCCAGAGGACTTATAATTAATCTCCAGTTGCAATCTGTGTGACTGTGTGTGTGTGTGTGTGTGTGTGTGTGTGTGTTAAATGATCTGTATGGTACCTGTTTGTAATTTTTGAGTGAACGGCCCCTAGACACCCTTTAACCTGTGAGTCATAAAGCTTGAATGGACATGGCCCTCCAGCAGTGAAACAGATACACACACACACACACACACACACAGCATATGAGAGACAGATGGGGCTGGTGCAGGCTCAGTGGGGGCTCGTTGCTCTTACAGCACTGTAACTAGAGTCTGCTTCTGTAGTAATTACACAGATGTGGTGTATCCACTACTGACTACAACAACTAACCAAGCTAACTAAGTAACTACCAACTAATAAACTACAACAGGGCAGAACAATGTACGTTGTCCTACGCAAGCATCTTGCTCTGAGCTCAGCCAGTAATCCTGTTCTGGAAACACAGTGAACTGGTACATCAGCATAAACTAACAACGACAGTGAAAAAAAGCTGCTTAATTCAGGAGAATTCTGCTTTCATCAGAACTCCACCAGCAGCTTTCCCTCAACAGCCAAAAATGTGGTAATAACTATGCTTGTGTTTGATTACGGAGAGGAAGAGATTTTAGATAATGACACTTTCACTTTCTTGCCTGAAAACACAAACATGGACTGAAAAGTTATATAAGCTTGGAATACTATGTTTATAACACACTAAAACGCTAATGCAATAATGTACACATTTTTATAGCACCCTCCATTTTCTTTATGACAAACTTGGTTTGCCCTTTTAGAATGAGCTCTGTGACAAGCTGTCTTAATGTGTTTAGGCTGATGTACATTTTCTCTTAAAATGGCACGAAGATGCTTCTAAGGAAAAATCAAACTCAGGTATCGTTTTTACGAGGCCAGTGGCTGAGTTGGCTGCATCCTTATGCAGCTGACAGGACTGTGACAGTGCGCGGCTCCACCGTTCCCCGAGACAGCGCACTGCTCCACCGTTCCCCGGGACAGCGCGCGGCTCCACTGTTCCCCGAGACAGCGCGCGGCTCCACCGTTCCCCGAGACAGCACACGGCTCCACCGTTCCCCGAGACAGCGCTCGGCTCCACCGTTCCCCGAGACAGCGCGCGGCTCCACCGTTCCCCGAGACAGTGCACGGCTCCACCGTTCCCCGGGACAGCGCTCGGCTCCACCGTTCCCCGAGACAGCGCGCGGCTCCACCGTTCCCCGAGACAGCGCTCGGCTCCACCGTTCCCCGAGACAGCGCACGGCTCCACTGTTCCCCGGGACAGCACGCGGCTTCACCGTTCCTTGAGACAGCGCACGGCTCCACCGTTCCCCGAGACAGCGCTCGGCTCCACCGTTCCCCGAGACAGCGCGCGGCTCCACCGTTCCCCGAGACAGCGCTCGGCTCCACCGTTCCCCGAGACAGCGCGCGGCTCCACCGTTCCCCGAGACAGTGCACGGCTCCACCGTTCCCCGGGACAGCCGGTCCCCGGGACAGCGCGCGGCTCCACCGTTCCCCGGGACAGCGCGCGGCTTCACCGTTCCTTGAGACAGCGCATGGCTCCACCGTTCCCCGAGACAGCGCACGGCTCCACCGTTCCCCGAGACAGCGCTCGGCTCCACCGTTCCCCGAGACAGCGCGCGGCTCCACCGTTCCCCGAGACAGCGCGCGGCTTCACCGTTCCCCGAGACAGCGCTCGGCTCCACCGTTCCCCGAGACAGCGCGTGGACACCTTCACTGCACGCTGCACTCTCCCCCTGCCAAACCCTGCATTCAGAACAGCTCTCTCTCAGTGTTACCCACTCACAGAACAGCACGAGAACAAACACTCTGACATTTACTGGGCAGAGGCTGGTCCAGCTGGCATTTCAGCTCTGAGGATGCAGACGTGAGTCTTCCTTTGCAGGCTGTAATGTAGGGCCTGATGTAGATGTCGAGGGTGTCAGAGGGTTGTGTGTAATCTTCTGTAAAAAGGGTAGTAACAGCTGCTGTGGAATGGCAAATGCATTAACACATGGCTGGTAAGACAGGTGAGTAAAGCTCTACACCTGAGGCTCCTGTCTGCCAGGAGGACACGCCTCTGTCTTGGAGGAGCGTTTCTGAGCGTCGAGGCGTCTGGGCGTCTGGGCGTCTGGGCGTCTGCTCTCTAACTGATCGTTACAGCGTGAGCAGCCGCAGTGATGTCAGAGGGAGTCAGAGGTTTGGCTGCTCCACCCCTGCAGAGCCCCTCCACACCAGCGGGGGGCGCTCTTGGTGGGGTGAGACCGGCACAAAGAGCTGCCACTGGGGACCCAGGAAGATTTAACTGCGTTTCACTCCTGGGCCGTCAGCAGTGAAAGCGGTTGTGAAAACTTTGTCACATTTATGTTAGCACCAGAGTTTCACTAGTGGATCTGACACTGAAACACACAGCCTGTGGGCACCGAATATACACCACTAACTCATCACATCACAGACACACACACACAGCTACCCTCTCACACACACATACACACACACAAAAACACACACACACACACACACATACACACACAGACAACTCCTCATATATATGAGCATCACGTTTTCACCCCCCATTACTCTGACATATCCGCTTAGACTGGGGCAAGCCTGAGTCTGTAACGCAGGATCACTTATGCAGAAAAACTGCCAGCCCTCGGCTCCGGCTGCTTCATGCCTTCCATACGTATTAGAGTCTGTGGCTGGAGGGGTTGGCAGCTGAAGGCCCTGATGTCAGGTGACAGTTGAAATGGTCCAATGCGTTATCTGCACAATACCAGCGTGTGAGATAACAGGGAGCCACTGAACCCTCCCTAACTGCAGCAACACACTGGTGCCGAGGACGGCTGGGAGGTCACTGCCCTCTTTATAAGGGGCGGGGGGGTATGGAAGTTACACCGTGAGAGAGGCTGGACAAAAGAACCCAGTCTGAACCCCAACTTTCCGTCAGAACACCCACGCACACGCACGCACACGCACGCACACTCACGCACACACACGCACACGCACGCACACGCACGCACACGCACGCACACGCACGCACACACGCACGCACGTGCACGCACGCACGCACGCACATGCTCACACACACACACACACACACACACACACACGCACGCACGCACGCACACACGCACACACACACACACACACACACACACACACACACACCCCTCACAGCCCGCCTGGCTCATCCCCATAAGCACCACTCCAGACCTCATCTCTTCCACCTTTTCTCTGATCTTCTCTCTGTTGCACTGTGTTATGCAGAACGGCAGCTCAGCTCCTGTGGGAATCTCCTGTTCCAGTTCTGCTGGAGTGACGCCAGGCCCAAGGTGCTCCCACACAGGTCAGGCCTGCCAGCTGTACCAGCAGGTAGCCGCGGGTAGCCTGCAGCCACGCACAGCCTCTCTCCACAGGAGACAACAGAAACCTCCTCAATTTTATCCATTGTGAGGGGACTGTCCCAGCTTCCCATAATTCCCTGTGACAGTCAGGGGTCACTCCAGCCAGACATCTGGCTACAGAAATTGGTGCTTGCTGGGAAGAGCCTCTCTGGCAGAAGAAGGTTATGTTCACGTGCAGGTCTTATTTCAAAAGCACTAACGATAACAATAAAAGAACATTTCCTGCGTTTAAGCTTTCCAGCACAAACAGCACGCGACCTCCACGGCCAGCCCAGTGTTCGGCAGAAACGCCAGGGTCACGCCGACCTTGACACGCCAGGTCTGCTGTTGCTAGGCAGCGAGGAAGAGTATCCTCACACAGGCTGGAATCTCTGAGGAGCCGGTGGCACGTAAGCATCGGTCACCTGTCCTTCAGCGGTGACACGGACACGACCTGCTGGCAAACACGCCCCTCACACCCCCCCACACAGGAACCCAAGCCTCAGGGGGGCTGATACAGCCCGGTCAGACTCTGCACAGGCCTCGGCCAAAACGCTGTCAGCACCCCGCACCTCCCACACCCACAGCTCCCTGGAACAGACCTGAGTGAAAACATCACACATCACCACACCATCACAGCCATACGTATATTTAGCGATGCAATCACAGTGCATAGCAAGCAGTCAAGAGTCACAGCAGGCGGGTCTCGCTGAGCTGGAGGTGACGGCCGGGTCCCCGCTCCTGAGCTCGCCGATGCATCTGTGCTATTTTCATCCGCACTGCCTCGGAGTTCACGCCACAGGCACTTTCCACAGGATTCCTGAACCTACAGCGAGAAACTCAATCCAGTGTTTCCACTGCAGCAACAATGAGCTTTTCCTGTCATTATGCAAAGCGCCGCACACAGCCGAGGGTAAGAAACCCAACAACTCGTGGCTCATTACCAAGGACCTGTGTGTCTGAAGCCAGGCGGTGAGGAGTCTGCCTAAACTGCTCTGTGGTGTTGGACAGGGACGTGACAGAAACACATGCATGTTGCCGTTTCGAAACTCTGAGGCCTTTTCTGTGCAGAAGAGCCTTCAGAATCACAGGCGTGAATGTGACATCTGCCTGACACGGTATGTGTTATGGCTAATTTCATATCTCTGACCTGTTAACACTGGGCATCCCAATATCAGAAATCATGTCAATACTTCAGAGCAGGTCAGAGTCATAGATGTACCGTGGTGCTTTATAGTGGGCCGTCTCCTGTCTGTGGACATTGTGGTTTCCTCTGCTGCTGCAGTGCTGCCAGCTCTCAGATGATGGTCATTTTGACATGTCTGTCTGGCTCCATTTAACAAACATACACGGTTTTGTGGTTTCACTGACGCGCACGCACACAGTTTTCGCTCATTGTTAATGATTAAGCCCCCACAATCCCGGCCATTCCACATTTCCATCCCTGATGTTACACACCCCTACGTCCTCTGTGCAAATGTTCCTTTTTTTGATGCTTAAACATGATGGTGTACTTGTCAGCCACTGAGACTAAAGGCAAATGAAATATCTAAAATAGAAATTCTTTGATTACCTAAGTAATTCAAAACAACAATTAATGCTCACATTCCTGGCCTTGCTCTTTCTCAGCTTTCTGACATATAAACTTATTCTAGAGATCCAGTTCATACACTTCAGTATGAAAGCTGTGCTTTGGGACAATGGTAACTCCTCTGCAGTTCATCTGGACAGAGAATGAGATGGGGATGTGTTTAACTCCCTTTTACTGAGATGGGATGTGCTCATTCCCTTTCACCATGCACAATCTGAGCGGAGCCCGTTGCACAGGTAATAAGAAACAACCCAGACATCAAGGGAACTGAGGTGGGAGGCCAGGCACTCGACAGCCTTTACACCAAATCTCTTTTCACAGACGATGTTCTGCCAGACATTTCCCTCCAGACTCCATCTCTCTCTTAATGAAATGTGAGGGGAACTACAGGCTCTACTCCGAGTCTCAGATAAAACACTAATACAGCCGGGGCTCTAGCAATCAGTGAGGTATATCTCCATGGATACGATCCTTTTTACCTTCATCGTGGCCAGGGACTGGGGTGATAGATATTCAGGAATCACCACATGCACTTTCCTTAGTGATTTCCACACAGCAAATTGTTCTGAGCTAATTGAAAGACGGAGGTATGACCTACCCCACTGGTGAGTTTGGCCTGCAACACTGAGACTGTGGGAAGATTAAAACAATCAGAACTCACTGCTTTTGTTCTCACTTCCAGTCTTAAATCCACATTTACATGACTTAATTTCCTCCTATTTAGATTCCTTTGGCAAGGTTCATGATATCAACTACAATAAAACTGTACTGCAACTTGCAACAATGTTAGGAGCACTTGGGTTCCCAAACTGAACCTTTGCAGTTACGTAGGAGAGGGAAGAAAAGAGTAGCTTTGACCAGTCACTACCCTGCTACTCACTACACCACCGTGCTGCTTCCTACACCACCGTGCTGCATCCTACACCACCGTGCTGCATCCTACACCACCGTGCTGCGTCTGTCATACAGTTAAAACTCTATTCCTATTACTTCCATGTTGAGCACGTCTATCAGTTTGCTGTGGCTTGGAAAGCCACTCGGTTTGACTGGAATGGTTAACCTCGTAGCTGAGTATCTGTGTGAGGGAGTCACTGCAGACTCAGAGGAAGGGAACAGGGGCTTGCTGAAGAGGCAGAGCAGGAGAGCGAGGCGGACACACGCCCGATGAGAAGGCAGAGACCTGGACACCGTCCAAAAACACGGGGAGAAATGAACCGCAGCAGAGGTGAACATGAGTCGGAGCAGCGGGAGAGCTGTTCCTGCTCCAGCCTGCTGCCTCCATCGGGTTTCTCACACCGTACCCAACACCCCACCTGTCTCCCCCCGTTAGACACGCAGCCAGGGGTTCAGCACGGGAAAGGCAAGCAGCTAGAGCATGGGCAACGCCCAATCACAGCCCTGTCTGCGCAGCGAGGCCTCGACCCCAAAGAAGACCCGGACGTCTGTACATCAACGGCGGTCCAGGAAAATGCCCCCCCCCCCCGGCACACAGACGGTTTCATTATCAGCCTGAGATGGAGCAGGCGGTGGCAGGAGAGGGGAAAAAGCACTTCCTTCCAGAAAAAGCCTTCGCTTTGATTTCCCAAACCAACAGCTTCACAAACGCCACATTACAAGGCCTAAATATAGCCACAGCATCTGCACTTCACATTAATGTATTACTTTTCGTGTGTAATTTTTTTTAGTCTTTAAAAATCATTCCAGCAGAGCTGTGCTCATGGTGAATGGCAGGCAGGATAACTCACACTGAGACATAGGGCAGGGGTTTTCCAAATCAATCTGCGTGTTTATCTCCCAGAACCCAGGGGCTGCCTTCGTTTGACTTTGTGTTTGTCTGATGGAGGCCACCAGGAGTCATCCTAACCAATGTGAAGCTTTGACTTTGAGCTTTCAAAAGGTGTAGGGCACCGGCAAGCGTGAGAGCCACAGAGAGACATCGACAAAGAGAGGCCTTGGTGTGGTCCGGGACTCACAACCGCACCAGACATGCACCCCTAATTACAGAGGTTCCATAACAAATGTAATTAAATAATGACAGTAAAATGCTACGAAATTTTCCTAAGACTAGACACCATTATGTGAGTACAGGGTCTGGCCAGCAGTAGTTGCATGCCGGTTAGAGAGGAGAATAAAACGCATGAGTCTGGCAGAAGAACTGCAAACACATCGTCTGCAAAGCTACCACGGTCTCTAGGTGTTTTTCCCAATCCTACCTGCTGTGAAGCATTGGGACCAGGGCCCCTTTGAGAACACAGTTTGATGCTGTTATGCTGCCAGTGTTAAGTCCAACCGTGAACTGTCTAATCCCAAGCATAAGCTGGGTATTAAATGCCATTTGATTTTAATTTGTTCAGTTCTGAGGCAAAGAGTGCCAGGGACGACTAAAAAAAAAACCATATTAGAAACCACCAAACTAGAATCCCAATTTTGAGATTTAGCAGCGGGAGAGAGGGGTTGTGTGGATGCTCCCATTGAAGCAGGGCTGAGGCTTCCTCTCCCTACTTTAGTAAGATACCAGTGGAAATGGAACCACAGGCAAAGGGAGTAATGTACCTCCATCAGGTGACACTACACAGAAAACTGCATATATTTCCTTTTAAAATTAGCAGCACATGCTAAATGGTTTTCCCACCGGAAGGTATCAACTTTCTCTGAGCAGCTGGAGACACATTTGGCTTTTTTTTCATTAAGCAGAGAGGAGACACTGCTCTATATGGGGGCAGGCCAGGTTATGGAACCTCAGGATTGCAGGATTTATTCCAGGGTGTGATACAGCCGTCACAGCCCCTGACCTCAGCAACATTCCAGCTGTATAAAAGGGTAACAGAGTAAAAGACAGTCTAGAAGCTGTCCTGGATAACGGTGTCTGCTAAGTAGATACATATCAATGAAGAGGAAAAGGGAGTCTGGGTAACCATCTCCAGGAAGTGCTGGTGGTTTGGAATCGGCGATCATTTCTCAGGCCGCATATGCTGGTTCCATTTAGGCATCAAAAGCTCCACTCCGCTGAACACGTACTCTCTCCCAACAGCATCTGAGTCTGCAAGCTACCGAGCACGAATATAGCACCCCATCCACTACCACCTAAACCTGATACCAGTAGAATACTTTGGTAAAGTCGCACAGATCTGAGATCAGCTGTTGAAAACCTTTCTAATATTTCCAGACTTCAAATATTACAATACAATGCATATTTTGGGAAACAAAAACCCCTGAACTACTGCAGTCTGTTAGTAATACAGCTTGCACAGACCCTGAGGACAGCAGACTGGGCTTAACCCATTGCTACATCCTATGCATCTCTCTCCTCCTCTCTCTGCTTTATCCACATTGGTCGGCTTTCTACAATCATCTCACCCACAGGTAAGAGAGACCCTCAAAACTGCATCTGCTGAGAAACCTCTGCCTTACCGACCTGCTGCTGGATCTACTCCAGGCAGAAGTTACCCGTAAGTGCTGATCTAGGATCACACTTTCCAACCACAATTCTATCCTTAGCTATTATGAGCTAAACAGCAAAACTGGTCCTAGATCAGCACTTACAGGCAGCGTCTGCCTGGAGCGCTGAATGCTGATTCCGCAGAGGCGCTCTCTGCAGAATCTGTTTAGTCAATTGTGGTCGGGGGCTTTGGTCCCACTTCCTCTTATGAAGTGCGCCTGTATCCATGGCGACAGTGCAAGGACGCTGAAATAAGATCTGAGCTAATGAGAGTTCGCTCTGATTAAGACTGACATCTGCTTTTTTTAAAAAAAAAAAAAAAAAAAACATACTCTGCAAGACAGTAATACCGCCACGTTCGCAAGGGATGGCCGTTCCAAGACCCATAAAAGAAGCGCTGTCCCTGAGATCGTTATGTCCTGAAAATAAAAGCAAGAGGGAAAATTCTGATTATCCCGAGCATTTTTCCAATATAATATGAGACCCTCTGACAATATGCGGCCGGAACACTCAGCCAGCTCTTCTACTGTACCACTCTGCTGGCAGAAACCCGCTTGTGGTAAAGCAAATTGGATTGCTTTCCCTGCCATGTCCATAAGGAGCCATGGAGCAAAAATGAGCGCTTTATAAGCCAGCGGCGAGCCAGCCTTCCCTGGATACACACGCGGCAGCCCCATCCAGCCACCTCCATCACCACACGCAAAACCGAACCGGGGATTCGGAGTTTAAACACGTCTTTTCTGAATTAGACCAGCGAAAGCTGAGAAACCTTCACCACTGAGTAAGCGCTTCGCATTTTTCTGTTCCTGAATGTGATCACCATCTCCAAGGTTTTACGCTAACGCCATTTGATTTGTTTCTACGATCCAGGAAAAAAAAATCAGCAGTAAAAGTTTCAGCACCATTCCTGAGTGTCTAAATATAATGTGTTTCAAACTGAAATCCTCCTCTCTCTCTCTCTCTCCGTCTCCCTCTCCATTTGCCTTAGAAGACTCAGACCCCTATATGAGGAAACCAAATGCCACAAAAAAGGTTATTACATCTATGAATTTTTACTCCATTTATGGTGCGATTCTTTTGCTTCTAATTGTTACATTGTGTTTTCCAGTCAATGTGATGACATTATTTACCAAATTGAAAGCAGCTGAGTTTCTCTTTGTCTTTTAATTCTTAACTACAGTCCCATATATTCATTTGGATTAAAGACTGAGGTTTCCCCTGGTTCACTCATAGCCTGTAATTTGTCCCGCAGTCATGAGAAGCCCAACCCGGCTGACAATGAGATCAGTAATTAGCGCTCGCTAAAGCAATCACCCCATTACTCTCTTTTTCTCATTAATGTAATTGATCGCCTTGTTGCTGCAAACTTGAAAAATGGGATGGTATGAATTAGAACAGGCCACTATCTAGTACTATTAGACTGGGAAATGTGTCAGCATTAGCAAGCAATGCAGACCTAAAATTTCTGACATTAGGACTGACTCTGGCAGTGAGGAGATCCCAGAGGATCCAGCTCTGAGTCGCACCTCCTGCTGGCTGTACAACATAACTCATCACAGCTCTACAGGCACAGGTGTCCAAAGGAACACAGCAAGTGGTGAAAAACTCATCTCAGATGCTCTTTGCCAGGTCTGAATTTTTCCTCAGCATTCCAGCGCAGTACTATACTATACTATACTAAGCTCAAGCATTTCTTTGTCTCCCTCACCATTTAGCTCTGATTAATGTGAGAGGCTGAGTCACAGAATCTAAACTCAAAAAAGCTTGGCTGAGGTATCCAGTGAATCCTCATTGTTCAGTGTAGATGGAACAGGCCTGTTACTTTTTTTGCATTTAACTGGAGCTCTTGGTTCTGGGGTAATTTATCCTGGCAGTGACAGCATCGGCTTCTGGCTGCCAGTGCTCCTAATTCAGCTGCTGTGTTACAGTATACTCCCATCAACTGAAGCGTCTCTGCTTCACGGCACTCCAACCACGGCGTCAGGACCTCTGGGCCCGCATTCCGAAGGAGTCGCTTTTCCCACATGTGAGAGAGCCAATTAGAGAGCAGCGGGGGACTGGGCTACCCTGCACCGGAACGAGGCACCTGAAACCAGACTGCCAGGCCACTCATCGCCTTTCCCGCAGTTCTGGCTCCTGGTGCGGCAGCGTGCTCCCTGCTGCTTGCTTTCCTACTTGGGCACAGTCTAAAGCCCTTCTTATGGCTGTGATGAGCTGGTCTCTCCCCAGTGAATGCCTTCTCCAGATGTTCCCAGTAAGGCCTAATAGAGGGACATTACACGTCGCGCGCGCTGAACTTGGCTGTGTACCTTGCAGGAGTCCCTCCGTAATCCCTGGATGTGTGTAACTCCACCTCGCAGACATAAACCCAGTGACATTATTAAAACCCACCTCGAAAACTTTCCAGCATTCTGCTGAGCTCAGTGAGGCGGACAAGTAATTTACAATGCAGCATGTGCATGCCCTAACCTGCTAATATAAGATAAAAGCCTTACTCTGAGCCAGCCTAAACAGCGAACCATGCATTTTCAACTAATTTATAGAGTGTTCCATACTGCAGAATGATACAACATCTTCTCTGTCTTTGCAGTGCTGAACTGATAATTATGTCCTAAAGACTTGGGTCATTCACCGCTCCTCCTGGAGGGTAGCCATCCAGCAGCCTCTTTAGCTCTCAATAAATGACCTTTGCACCCGGAACTAGTTGTATTTTACATTGCTAAACTGGCTGAGGTGGGAAAGTTCAGGGAAGGAATGTATCGTCCTTTTGCTTCTCTCTCTCCACACTCAATGCATACTCATCTCCGACCGATCTGAACTCCCCATGTTTGATTTATACACAGGGAGTCGTGTGTGTGAAAAGAAACCTAACGCGGCCCTGCTGAAGAGCGGCACCGAGGAGGGCTTCCCCTCAGCATGCTGACCTGCTGTCTGAAAGAGCTGGAGTGGATCAAACTGCTATGAACTGGGAATACCAGCCCATTCTTCTTCAACACAAATAACACAGAGTAAGATATATATTTGTAATCACAAGCAAAAAAAAAAAAATAGAATATGAGAGAAAAAGACATATGGTGTGGGAGATTTTTCCCCCCAGTTTTTAGTTAAACGCAAGCTATTTACAGCACATGTTTAATGTGGTGTTGAGTGCTGCTGGTGGGATTCTGTCCACGGCCCACGCGCATAAAACAGGAAACAGAACCCCAAAGGATGGAGCCCATCAATGAGGTCATTTCCCCCCTGCTGTCAACGCCCTGTCGGTGCGAGGCGCAGTGTAGCGCGGTGTGGCGTGGCGGCGGACGCAGGGGGTGCTGAGGAGCCCCGAGCGCGAGCTGGCCGCTGCATTTACGCCAGGTTTGTTTTATGTTAAACGCAGGGCTTGGCTCAGGTCATTAATAACAGCTGCACTCAGCCGGGCTTTCACCGTCAGCACGTTTCAGACGGACTGCCTGGAGGAGTCATCAATGAGGCCCGCGAACCCGCCAACATACACAGCCGCGCAGCCGTAACGGGCCAGCGTCCCCGAGCACGAGGCCAGCGGCTCGCTAAAACGCGTTAAATATGAAACGCTACACACCGTCAGAGCCGCCTGGCCCTCCGTGAGAACACTCATAAATCTGAACGAGCTCATCAGTTACAGAGAGGGACATAAAGGGGTCTCCTGCAAGCACAGCCACGCATAAAGGGAATTCATAACCTCAGCAGAGAACCACTATTATTATTATTACTACAGCCTTTTTTTGGTTGTTTGACGAGTTGTTTTTCAGTGGTTCCCTCCTCAGTGTTTTAACCCTCGCCAGCGGCTCCAGTCATGAGCGAAAGGCAAAACTTTTCCGTTTCCATTCCGAACAGCGTGGGCCACGATGTGACACGGTGACCACACGGCCTGTTTCCGCATCGCTACAATGGGCTGCTCTTGAGACAGCAACACTCCGGGAGATATGTGTCATTTCACCGCCAGTGTTTCAGTTACAGTGTATTACTCACTGCCCGGCCCTCTCGGCTCGCAGGCATTCCTAACATTTTCCATGTTACCTACTTCAGCAGCTGTGTCTGCAGCCAGAGAGGCTGGGTAGAGCGCTGCTCCCGAGGGAAAAACAGTAATGTCACAGCTGGAATTCAAACCTGCCCTACTTAGCCTAGCGGGCCTGTAACAACGGATACAGTGACCTTGATCACAGCCACACCGACACTGTTTGCAAACCAAGCACTTAAGAAGACCAGGGTGCAGGGCAGAAACGCCTGTCGCTTAACAGGCATAAACCTCCAGGGGTTATTTTCCCCCCATCTTTGCCCTCCCCCCCCACTTCCATTACAGTGAAATACAGCATTCAGAAAGCATTAGCACAGCATCTTTTCCTTGGAGAGCTTCTCCCCATTTCAGCTTACCCTGGTTTTTTCTGCGCTTTTGACACCAGACCAATCTTGTGGGCTGCTGAAGGCAGCACAGCCTGTTCAGCCACACCGCCCTTTCTGAGTGCTTATTAGCGTGTAGCATTTAGCTGCTACTTTCATTACCCTTCTCTCTCACAACAGCAGCTCCTTCTGGTTTCCTTTCTTTTTCTTAATTAGATTGCAGGTCTACCGTGTCTTCCAAAATCTTTTTTATTGGGTTTAAGTGTGCATAAAATATACAAGCAGTGCGCCTTCTCAAATGTACGTCTAGTGAAGAGTAAACACACACACACACACAAAGACAGACAACAGACACTGGGGAAATAAAAATGTCCCAAAGTCTGAGAGAACGGCCTGTGTCATGAACACACCTCACACTAAATGAGACGTCTGATAGAAAGATAAATGCATATCACTAACTGAGAGAGGCACGGTTGGAAAGACAGCACAACCCTGAAATGTTTTCATCCGGCCCTGATCATTGGATGGATCTGGGAGACAGTACAGCGAGTGTGAAATTAATTATTCATGAGCGCTCCTTGGTTCCCTGCTCATGTGACCGCGGGGCTGAGTCATTCCTGCCCCACAGGGTGCTCACCGAGGGCTGGGGGCGGTGCTGGCGTCAGGAGCTCCGCCTCCCAGAAACTCCACTAATGGAGGATGAGGAAGCCTTCACTGTTCAAATGCAAAACCATAAATAAAGAAAACATTTTCATTGTGGAATGTCACATTATTACTGTTCCTCACAGAAATTAAGATACTCCAGTCAGTAATTTATATCAGCATTAAAAGAGTCTCTCAAACAGCATGTTCACAATGGGGGGGGATCTGCAACTCTAGTGGCAACATGTGTTCTGAATGAAACACCACTGCTGTTCTGCGGCATCCGTACAAGGAGTCGCTCCTCTCTCCTTCTTCCACACAGACAGAGACGGAGCGGAGGGGCATCTCCACAGCCCTCTCTGAAACGCTCTCTCCTTCCTGCACACAGACAGAGACGGAGCAGAGGGACATCTCCACAGCCTTCTCTGAAACGTTCTCTCCTTCCTGCACAGCTGTGAGGGACACGGCGTGCCAGAGCTCCTTCCCTGAGCCCTGACGGAGATGTGATCTCTGTGGAGCGGAAACCCGCGCGCTGTAAAGCAGCAGCCCAGGCAAGCAGCGGTAATCTCCCCACGGCGGTAATCTCCCCGGGCGTGCTGCGGAGCCACCTCTGATCCGCGCGAGGGGCCGTCTGCCGCTCGGCCTCCCGGAACACAGCCACCGCCACCCTCACAGGGGTGATGCGGGTGGCTGGTGGGGCGTAAAGAGAGATCACTGTAGTGCCAAAACCCTCTGACATGACCCTGCTGTTGCCATGGAAATGGAGAAAAGGGTGTGGCCAGCACTCTGTACCGTGGTCCCTGGTCCCTGTCATGGCAGCGCCCTCTGTATATGACCGCATCGACACTCTCACATCCAGTCTCAGGACCGAACACGCCCACAGGCAAGTCCTTGCTGCCACGCCCACTCTTAACTTTACATGAAAATAATAAAACATATCCATGAACGGCGTTTTGTTTGTTCTGAAATACAGCACATGGGAGAAAAGCCTATTATTCACTCATGGGAAACACACTTCAAGAGATTAAAACAGATTCAGCGAAATCCTCTTTTTTTCTTTTTTAGGGCCAGTTCGTGTCAATGGTGTGGTGACTAACATTAAAATGAGAGACGCTCTCGGTGGTGACACAGTTTGCTGCTAAGCGCAGTGCTTCTATAAAGCTCATCTCACAATGTGTTTCTGATCACCACTCATTGACAAGCCGTGATGCTTTAATAGAGCTGCAGAATTTAAATGAAATAAACTGTTGCAATAGGCCTGTATACCAGCATCAACGCAGAAGGCATCTTATCAGTGTGCATAAGCTGGCTGGCATTCACCGTGTGCTGTTGCGCGTTTGTGCCTTCCTGTTCGGATGCACTATCGAAGTTCAGTGTAACAATCACACTGAGGTTTCCTGCGGCCTGAATCTCGATTGCCATTTCCTGTGCCCTTTCCACACTGAACAACTCACGCTTGTCTTTTATCACTGAGGCGAGACCTTTTAAAAATCTGCTGCCGTTATGGAAAATGACTGCCCACATTAGAAATGATTAAAAATGATGAACAGTCCCAATATCTAAGCGATCAAGGTAAGTTTCTTACTGTGTGAAGTATTACAAAAGTAGCAAGAATCACAGAACTGCAGGCAGCCGGGGTGCATCCTTTAGACCGCAGTAGCGATGTGCGTTTAACCAGTCAAACCAATGCACTCACATCCTGCACCATGATCAGTCAGGGCTATTAAATGACCACTGTGCCGGCAATAGAAATACCTCAGTCAGGAAGCAAATATAAAGTCCTGTCACACCATCACGGATGCAAACGAAGATGCATAATGTATGTGCACTAAAGTTTAATGTATATGCAGAGTAAGCTGTTTTACAGACGGCAGTAAAAGCTCTGCTACCACAGCCTCCACTGCCACAGTCTGAGAGTCTCCGCCTTGAAGAGGTCCCAGTCTACCGATTTTCGGAGAGGGGTACTTCCCTCCTGACTCTCCCCTGTGCTCCAGATCATGACTCAATAATCCCCACAAATCCCTGTTCGCTCTCCATGCGCCTGCAATTAACCATCTGCCGCCCGGTGGCTGGGAACAGACCGGGCGCGCTCCTGCCATTGTTCCACAACGTGCTGGTGGGCAACCCCACAGCTGCCCCTCCCAAAAAGACACAGACAGGAGGAGAGGGGTACCAGGCAGAGGGGACCCTCTTCTCACGTGGGACGACAGACCAAGTAAGTGCCTCAGGAAGCTCCCAACTCCTTTCTCTTGTGGCCCTCTGCTTACCGGTCCAGTGTGGCATTTGGGCAGCAGTCTGGGGAATGGCCACTGCTCCTTCCTGTCCAACTCAAACAAATCCTCAGCAGGGAGTGAACTGCTGCCAGTGTAATTCAGTCTGGGCACAGGCTGTGCGAGTGTCACATTGTTAGTGGGACAGCCTGTGTCACTCGGCCGTATGAGCTGCTTCAGCCACTGAACCCTGACACTCAGCCCCAGAAACCTACTGCCAGCTCAGCCTCTTCACATTCAAATAGAGGGAAAAAAGAGACAAAGGCACATGTTTGGCTGCTGGATGGCCCTGCTGTCCTGAAACGCTGGTGACAGGAAGTGGCTGTGAACGCAAGCGTGTTCCGACCGCAGACGGTAACACTGCTCCAACTGCAGCTGTCCCCCGTCACACACTCGAGGAGAGGGGGGCCATACACACATCACCAACATCACAGAATTCTCAGAATTTCAATTGTGTGAGTATGTCTGTGTGTGTGTGTGTGTGTGTGTGTGTGTGTGTGTGTGTGTGTCTGTGTGTGTGTAATCCACAGAGAAGCACGCCCACTTAGAAACACAAGACGTCAATACGCTTGTTTTTCTCCACGCGCTGAGCGAAATCTGTGCTGCCTTATGAAAAACCTGGTTCAAGTGAACAATCTAATTATGCAACTAATTAATTGTGTTAATGAGACCCTTTGCCAAGTCAGCGCAGAGAGATCCGATCTTGGGAAAAGCAGAGGCTTTGCCAGATTCCTGCGTGCTGCGTTTCAGTCACCGGCAGCTAATTCTCGCAGCAAGCAGGGCTAAAGTAATCCAGCCATCGATCGGCAAGCCCGCCCCTGCCAATCTCCTGCTGTAATTATCTGGGCTGCTGACGGCCACAGCCCTGGTAATGCACACCTTGTTAAAAGCAAGCAGCAGGCCAGATCGCTCTGTCTGGGACTGCCAGCGCTTGCATTTCTCTGTTATAAAGTGGATTGAAAGAGCATAAAAACACTACATTTTGAGGCCATTAGATTACTCGACAGCATTTGAATAGCAAGTCCTGAGGGCAGGTCTGGTGCCTTTATGTACAGATGTTACTCCAGTAAGGGGGCGGATTCAGGGGGAACATGGCTCGTGAGCCCTGAATGAGCAGGCAGCGGATTTCCTCGACAGCGGAGCAGCATAAAAACATGCCCCCCCCCCCAGCCCCGCTGCTGTGAATGGATTACTGCTCATTCAACCACGTAACATCCTCTTTCCGCAGGGCACATGGCCCCTCCCGGTCGCCACAGCGGCGGCCAATCGGGGGGAGCAGTGCTGGGGTATCGATGGCAGGCCCGTGCGAAACTCCAGCCTGTGTCCCTCTCCACCCTCCCTCCAAGGCAAAGTCACAGCCCTCGCCGGTGGCTGCTAAAGGCACTCGCCATCTGGGAGTCATTTCCAGCTCTGTCTGAGAGCAGAGAAAAAGGCGGCTCTGTGGCTCTGTAGACCTTGACACAAAAGACAATGTCTCCCTGCACTGCAACCCCCCCCCCCCCAATCCACTTGTCCCACTTCCCGGAATACAGTACATCTGCCCTGCAACCACTGACTAAGCCTTTTCCTTTGAAACTCTGCGCTTTCCTCCACAGAGACTATGCTTCGCATGAGCGTGGTGATTCATACTGAGATCAGGCCTTTCAGATGCGACCTTCCTCATGCAGCACACAAAGGCCCGGGATCCTGCAGGGTCTGCATGAGAGGAAGCTGCACACCCCGCCAACACCACTGCCTCATGTCTTAATCAATTCTTAATCAGCTCTCTGTGTTGGGCTACATTAAAATGCAGCAGTGCTTTTTGTTTGGTGTCAGGCTCGGCACTCACTGCCTGTCCCCTCGCTGTAGTTTCCTGGTCTGTGGTGGGAGACCAGACCAGGGACGTCTGAGGGGTGTGGAACGAGGGCGTGTCCCCGTCGACACTCCCGACACACAGACACAGACACACTCCTGCCACTGCCAGGGGTCCCACACTGACCAGCACTGCACCTGAGAGCCACAGCAACCATGCTGCCTGCACTGGCCCTGAAACACCCTCTCAGGCCACAAACACACTCCTACGCTGCAGGTCACACACACACACACACACAAACGCGTGCACACAAACGCAACCACACAAGGTGACACACACACAGGCAAACTCAGAGACACAGACACACGCAGATAAACTCAGATACACACACCCTCATTCTCTCTCTCTCACACACACACACACACACTGACAGTGCCAAGCACACTGTCCATCTAAAGTAATACTGTGTTCACCCCAGAAGAATGTGACCACTGATACTGTGTGATGGCACGTCTCACTCACCCTCACCGCGACTGAAAGAAAAGATCTCGAAAACAACAACTTGAAAGCATCTTAGCCAAGAAAACATCTTGAAAGCATCTTGACATTTCCCTTAAGCCTTCATCATTCTCAGCCCACAGACAACTAAGGAACTCTTGCCTCTTTATATCGAGGCTAACAATAATCACTGAATGGGGTCAAACACCAAACCGTACACACGCCTCACACACCAATCCGTACACACACCTCACACACCAAACCGTACACACACGCCTCACTCATCAAACCATACACACGCCTCACACAGCAAACCGTACACACACGCCTCACTCACCAAACCATACACACGCCTCACACACCAATCCGTACACACACGCCTCACTCACCAAACCATACACACGCCTCACACAGCAAACCGTACACACACGCCTCACACACCAAACCATACACACACGCCTCACACACCAAACCATACACACACGCCTCACACACCAAACCATACACACAATCTGCTACACCCCTGTCAGATTTCATTGACTAATGTTCATGTCACAAATCATGTCCAAATCACAAGAAAGTAAGTTTAGATAAAAGAATGACAGGAACAAAGCATTGAGCCAGTGTAGGCTCATCGTTCCTGCAAAAACGCTGCGTACAGCCTGTTCTTGAACAAACCAATCTGCTGCTTTGGCTATGCATGCAGTTAAGCTATTGCACGCATTAAAAATGTAGCTGCAAAAAGGTTTTCATGTGTCGGTCAGAAATGTATCTAACTGTATTACACTTCCATCTAGGCCATCTTCCGCAGACAGACCTCAGATTATTCCCACCGCAATGCTCGAACACAAATGACACATCATCTTTTCACACACAGGTCTTTCCACATTCAGACAGACCAAAAGATGGTGTGAATCCTCCTGTCAAACCTGCCTAACCTTTAAAACAGGTGTGGTGTCACACTGAGGTGGCACACCTGAACCTGAGGGTGGAATCCTTACACTCCTGCCGATCACCACTGCACACATCGCCGGCCGGGACAGTGACATAGCCAATGCCCCAAATTTCTGCCGATGTCCACTCCTTTCACCACAAAGGAGGGTGTCCTCACTGAACATAAAACCCTTTACACTTCACCTGAGAGGCAGAGGGGTTAGCCAAGGGATCCACATGCTCCACCCACTCATACCTTATTCATATAGAGCTCCACATCTCGATTAAGGTGCACTGTCTGCTGTTCCAACACTCCAATGTGCAAAATGTCAGCATGATCAACCATCTGCTGGAACAAACGCTGATACCATGTCAAACAGAGGCACCCAATACACTCAGCTATTTAGGAGTATGTGTTAGACTGTCTTTATCATTGTCTTATAGGGCACTGCCTTCATGTAACATGATGATGTTCAAGACTACGCAGCTAATGGGAAATAGACAATGTGCGTGATCAAAGTTGAGGCAATCTACAAGTGTACTGACTCAACTTTACACTACAGGAGAATCCTGCTCTACACTAATGGAGTGAAATCAAAGAAACAATGTATATGACCTTAATAAATTTACAAATTATGTATATGTCATAGCAACTGTGTCCACTGTAAGATTCAACAGAAACTAAGCATTTGGCTGTACCGGGCTGTATGCATGTGTTTGTTATTGATTTCATAGCAACACTACAGGCCAGTGCACACAAACATAAGCCAAACGGACACGTATGTAAACAAACATGCACACGCATGAATGTGCACGCCTGGCTGTAGCTGCATTTTCACACGACCAGTTTCAGCTCCACGGAGTCTCTCCGACTCCCCGGACTCGGGTCTCCCACACCCCACTCCTCCACCCCGAGCAAGACGCCGGAGATCTCAGGAACCAGCGCAATGGAGCCCGTCTCAACATCAGTACGCTGCGTCCTCCGCTGCAGTGACCATCCCAGTCCGCGTAATTATACCCGCACAATGTAAAGAGGCGTAACGTCGGTCAAAAACGACCACACAGTCACCCTACCTGCTTTAAAAAACGCGTCCGTGTCCGAGTCGGCCGGACCCTCCTCGGCGGCTTCGGCTGTGTTCATTTCGTCTCCCGGTTGGTTTCGGAACAAAATAAAACGCGAAGTATATCCAGTGATCTACGTAACAAAATCAGTGCACGATCACCTCCATATTCTGCCGTCTTGAGTTCCTGGTCGCAGTTGTCGGTTTTCCAGCCGTGGCTCTCCGTCCGTGTTATTGGCTACAGACAGTGCTGCATTTCGCTCTATTGTTTAGAATGGAACCTCCTCGGGCTGCTCCGGCGCTACACAAGAAACCCACAACGCGAGCAACATACCGAAGACACAGAAAGACCCCTTGCAATTAAGCCGCGTTACACCTATATGGCTCGCTCACGCCTGACGTTTCACATTGCGGACATAATTTCAGCATCCTAATCAGCATTAATCGATGTTTCAGCACCTGATTTCTTTACAGCGGTACCTTGGCAGCATATGTTAGCGATGTCACAGAAATCTACATAATATAAGTGACTGGACTGGTGCAAATTGGGGGTTTTTCTTTTTCAAAAATTCGTCTCCATCTTGGCAATTTTGTCGCGTCTTCCCCCAAATAGATCCTCATTCATAACGCATTCCGCCCATCGCGCTGGTGAGCGTGTTTGAATCAGCGGGGGTGTATATTCCGAACAATGCACTGGCACGGAGCTCTCTGCACCCTCCCCTGCCCACGCCCCCTCCCTCTCCACTCCGTCCGTTCCACCGCCGTCTTTGAACGCGCAATAAAGTGTTGCTTCAGTACCGCTGTTCTGATTCTGAATTGAAGGAAAATTCGGTGTTTGTGTTGGCAAATGCGCTCTGATTTGAGGGGAAATTTATATTCAGCGAATTCACTTCTGTCTGCGTCTGCGGGAGAAGTGCCCTCCTGGTTTTGACCCCTGTCACCGCAGGAATGCACGCTATTTGTTTCTGATTAGCAGCATGTAGAAGAGACGCACGGGACCGCAGGTTGTCCGCTCTTCACTCATGCGACTCGATCCAGCTTAGCGGCCCCCGGAGGGCAGCACGCAGGTCCTCAGAGCTGGAAATGAGGCGTAGTTTCATCTCAAACATCCACGTTTGGCACGGTAGTGAGAGGGCAGACACATTTTGGAACAAAGATCTAAACTCAAACCAGCTAGAATCAACGGTGAACACGTCCAGAGTTTCCACAGCTCCTGTCCTCTAACGCCCCCTATAGAACCTATTTATTTATTTTGCTAATATTTGCATAGGTGTGAACCAAACATTTTAAACTGGAGAACACCTTTATGGCACACTGGGGATGGATTCACACTAACAGCAGTTGGGCTCTATCCTTAATTATACGTCACGATTTAAAGGGAAAGCATTTTATACATCTTCACAAGTTCGGCGCTCACTGAATTTAAAAACTTTTAATATAAATACTAGTTCAGTTTTGTTCTGCTTCTGCCAAATCCGTTTTCTCCACAAAACATTTTCATGCATGGTACACTCCCTTTCGGATCAACAGTTTATCAATGCAAATCCATATTTAAAAAGTAAACGTTTGGGTATTCAGATGTTATTATTTAAAAACAGAATATGAAATAGCCATATTCTCTTATAAGAGACCTTAAACAAATAGGCTACACCCCGGAGCTGAAACGGAACAGATGAAACCGAAAATTTGATTAAGGAAAATAAACCGCCATCACCGTTCATTCCGAACCACGCATTCGGTTCTGATAAGGCCATGGCAAACCTAAGCGACATGAAAATGAAATCATTAACCACAAAGATTTCCATATGCAAAATCTCGCCATTTTCATTACCACGATATTATCATTTAATTGCATTTTTGATTGCTTTGAATGAGGCAGCTGTGGACATTAGCAGTACTGATGGATACTAGCCAACAATGGTCACCAGCATGATTCATCTATGCGAACAAAGGCCTACCGCATAGACGTTATTGACTGAAACAACCTGAGCAAATGTGAAATGGTTGGTGGCGCCTTGGTAAAATCTGAAAACGGCTGAAATACCATTTATGGCTGCCTGATCTGCTTGGCTTAAGTCATCAAATGAGGGTACAGCGCCATCTTGTGTTTGGTTTGCGACAGCAGTGTCGTGCTTCAGCAGTGTATGTCTCTCAATCACCAGCTGGTAACGCGGTACGTGAGGACAATGTTATTTGTTTACACTAAAAAACACGAAAATCGAAGCAGGTGCGGAATTATTTATTTATTTAGTTGTTTATTTTATACATCTGAAATCGTGAAATTTGGCTGAAGTGAATTTTTTAAATAATGAAATTTGGCTAACGTGAACTTAAGTAATTTATTGCCATTAATTCACTTCCTCCTTAGTTATTCTAAATCGCTGGATAATAATCTATTGTGCAGCTATAACATTTCGGTTGGTTGTTACTTGTATTTGCATTAAATACATTAAAAGCATTGCATGAATGCATATCTCTAATATGCAAAATGTTCTAAAGAGGTAGTAGCTTTTGCTCCAGTGACCTGGCGGTATGACACCATAATGACGCAACTGGCTTTGCGAAATGACGCAACAGACGCTCATGTCCGCGAGGAGGCCGTGGTGGAGAGAGAGAGCAGGCGGCAGCAGAGGGAGAATCTGCGGAAGCAGGAGATGGGCGATCTGAAAGAGAAGGCGGCGGTGAGGGAGGTGAGCTTCATTATGCCGAATATTCTATAATAAAAATGCTGTTGAGTTCAGAGACACGCAATCTACATTACTCACCAGCCTAGCAGTTAAATCCTACAGGATTTCAAAAACGACTGTAGAAGGCCAGTCAGTAACAGACACAGCACTTGGTGGTTTCCTATAACCTCAGAGGCGTTTGGGAGTCAAACCTCTTTCATTTTGTTTCCTCCCAGAACACCACGCTGAAAACCAGGCAGACGCTGGAGAGGATGGAAAGCCAGCTGATCCTGGATCAGCAGAGTCTGGACACTGCCATGCTCCTGCCGTTGTGTTGCATGGTGAGTGTGATTGTGCAGGTGATGTTTATCACTGCTGTTATTCCTTCCGCAGGAGATGGAGTCTCTATTCGTTCAGCATGGGGAAACACTGTGCTTAAAACGCAGGAGCTGCAGGCCCTGAAATCCAGGGAAAACAACCTGCAGGCCAACATCTCTGCCCGCTGTGCCACTGCCAACAGCCTGAACAAACAGCAGAATACAACCGAGTGAGACCACATCAGACAGCGGGAGCGATATACAGTCAGGGACTGCAGAGAGAGATCCCACTAGGTCATAGCCAAGATGGCCAGTTTGGCTTGAGAATGAACACAAAGCCAAAGCATTTAAACAGTAAACACGACCTGGGAGGCTGTCCCATGCAGGGGTCCCAGTACAGCAGACCCTGTTGCAGACCACTGCGCTCCTCTGAAAGGGGATATGCAGGCTGTGAACCTGGACACACCCCCTGTCGGGTAAGAAGCAGAGCAGCCACCCCATTACCTCTCCATCTCACCTTAGCGTACTGTTCCTTTTAAATCAGATCAAACACAGACACACAGATGGAGGCCACTTGGTGACTGGTGCCTCAGCCCTTTGTCATATCTCTGGCATCTGTCTGCCAGGTCAGACAGCTTTGCTAAAGGCAGCAGCAGGGCCTTGCCTACCTCCTGTCCGAGGTGGGGTTGGGGTGTTTGGTGGAGGCGGAGTCGGTGTCGGAGTCGGAAGCAGCAGCTTCCACAGGTATTTGGTCATGCACTCTCCCCGCATTACTTTATGGGACCACAACGCTCACAGGATTCTGGGTGTGGATCCTCCTCACAGGGTAACAAAGCGGCAGCAGCAGCCGACCCCCCCAGTGATCCAGTGACCCCCGAATGAACAGAAAGACAGTGGGGATCCAGAGCTGGGAACAGTTGCTCTCATACCGCTGATCTGACATGTCTCTCTTATTGCAAGAGAAAATGCCTTCCCTTTAACTGAATAATAAACTCTTTGGAAACATCTATCTTTGTAATGGCCCTTTTATTGTATAATGAATGAAAAAGTGTAACTTTGATGACAAGGATTAGCAACAGGGACCGAGATGTATTATGGAGTAAATGTTAAAATATGCACGCCTACCTTCAAATCAAATGGCTGCCAAATAATATGGTCAAATCTCTGCCAAATCTTGCAGGTCAGAGGAAATGGCTCTTCTGTGTGGATTTTGACTATAGTAACTTGGGATGAAATATTTTTTAAGATGTGTTCTCAGCCAAAAGCAACAAGTCTTTTTTTGCCTTTACCATTTGTTAATTGCTGTTTAGCACGGGATCATCTGCAGTTAGTCTCATTTTGGTTGCTTGGCCCCAGCTGCAACAAATATCTGACTTCTTTCGGTAACATGAAATTCCCTGAAAAACTATAATAACTAATTAGCTTGCCATACTTGTCAATAGCATTAGATTTAACATTTAGAACTTTGCAAGTGATAGATATCGGTTTGAAGTCAAATGAATGACAGTTAACTGTATTTCTGTTTGTAGGGGCCAACAAACAAACGTGCACATTTACAGAGCTGCTCTGATCGTTCTGCAGCAGAATGCCGGTGCTGCAGACGTGGACGCAGGCCCGGCTCCCATATCTAAAGGGGGAGGAACACATTGTGAAGAGTTCCTGCAGGATTTTTAAAAGGCTTAGGCTGTAAATGTATGTGTTTTGAGAGCTTGTTTTGCATCTCACTCATATACTACAAATGACAGATAAAATAAACTAATTTAGCAGTCTGAAAGGGTTTCTTTTTGCTTTGAGGGATTCTTCTTCTGATTAAAACATTCACTCAGCTTCTAGATCACCATGACAAAAAAGCCTGCACAGAAAGTCTCCCTGTGTCACAGTCATATTTAAAACACAATGGGCTGAGTAACTTCGTTCTTCAACTGGAACACTACGCACGTCTCACTCAGTGCTAACTGCACAAACACTTCAGAAATAGGCTCCTGGCATGTTTACTTGGGTTAAGCTTCCCCTGATCAGAATTTAAACAAGGGTGATAAATTAAGGAGCCGTGAGGATTTGCTGTAGTGGGCAATTTGCTAAACCTGGTTTCAGCTCATTGATGGTTATCTGCCATTTTCTTACCTTCAAAGGTAAAGTTACCTTTTTAAAATAAAAAAAGGCCATTCTACAGAATTTTCAGGCTCTGTGGAGTTTTTAAAACAGATCCAGGTCTGAGTTTGCCTGTACTGACGCAGACATTTTATTTTATGCAAAAAAGATTATACAAATTAAAAGCAGTTACTGTTCCTGTCATTTCCCAGGTCAAACTGCGTGAGCTGGAGTAAGTTGAACATAGCTGTCTGGCTACAGGGTCATCATTCTATATCTTACTTATGCATAGAATTGCGCAGGGCCTATCTACAGATTCTGGAGGTCACTGCACAGCTTCTCTCCTTGAAAATGCATTCCAGATATCCAGACAGACAGAAAACTAGTGTTAGCGCATTGAAATATATTTCATCATAAAGGAATGACATCCATTTATTTCACTAATGTCCCTTCAGTACTAACCCTGACATTTAAGTTCTTGTGGCATAATTAATCTGGTCCATTATCCTCATTTTACTGTAATATAAAGGCACTGTTCACAGTGAAAAACTTTAACTAAACCAGCTTTTATATAACATAAATTATGCTTTAATTAATGCCCTTGATTTACAGAGTACTAGGTCAGACCCAGCCTGCCTGCAAGACACATATGTAGAATACTGAAGGAAAGTAACTTCATAGTCTGGAAAGGGTCACCTGATTTTGGATTGGCCAACTATGTCATCACGGCTCTCCCTTGGGATGTTCCTTACCCATGCTGAGACGACCATTGAGTCATGAGCCAATCACAACAGTCAGGTTAACCCGTTTTTTGCCTTTCCCCACCCTTAGCCAGAGGCACGTGAGTCTGACAAGGCAGTAACCAATCAGACACCTCGTGTAAAATGCAGTAAGTGCAGTTTGGAAGGCCTAACATTAACTGTGGGACCGTGTCCAGACGGAGGTGTCGTTATATGTGACGTCAGTGGGGCAGGCTAGGTCAGACTTGGCAGACATCACAAGACTCGTCACTTATACTCATCACAGCTGTAAATGGGCATAAACTTTACAAAGGCATCAAACAATTCATCTTTCAGGCACGCCAGCAGGTAAATGCTGAGGGCTGTGTGGCAGAAAGAGCTAGATAATAGATCTCTTCGGCCTGAGAGCATCTTTAAGGAGCAGATAATCAGCGATGAAGGTCGGCATATAAGAGAGCGGTAACCAGAAGAACTTGGCATCCCAGCCGGGCGAGTAGCGGGTTCGAGGGTGAACAGCAGAGATGGCATGCTCCATGCAGCTGACCACCTTCATCAGGTCGCCGTCTGGCATCTTTGCAAACTTCTCCTTCATCATCACATTCACTGGAAGTGAGAAATGTCATTTGATGAATGAATGTCATTTCTACAGAGTTACATTTTTTTCTACATTGCAATGACCAATGAGGCATGTTAACTGGTTAACTATCGGTGACAATTACCATGATCAAGGAAATTGCTTCCATATTCATCTTTAAGCTCTTGAGGCAGTTTTTCCCACAGTTTGTGAATACTCTTTATTAACAAGTCGACATCTGTCACACTGGTCTTGAAAAAACCCGGTTCGATGCACAGGACCTTTACTCCAAAGGGTGCCATATTCAGGCTGCAAAACAGGAAGAAGAGACCCTTACTTAATGGTACTCTGGTTTTCTCTTCACACTCAGAACTCACTGAGCACACACTTCACAGCTCATTTGAAACTCAGCATATTTTTGTATATGGACATAACCATGGCATAATCCATGAAACAAAATGGAGGGATTCTTACCGCAGGCTGTCATTGAAAGCCTCCACTCCATACTTGGAAACAGAGTAGGGTCCACCGAAGGGACTGATCCGTCCGAAGACGCTGGCCACGTTCACCACGCGGCCCCTGGCCTTCTTAATCAGTGGCAGGACGCTCAGGGTCACTGCGATGACCCCATTCAGATTCACATCCAGCATGGACTTGTAGTCCTCGATGGTGAGCCAATCAGAGGGCGCAGAAGGCACAGACACCCCGGCGTTGTTCACCACAGCCCACAGACCTGTGCAAGCAGGAGAGTTTGCAGAAGACCGTTCACGCCTGTTAAATGCCAGGCCCTTTCCTAACACTTTCCTTATTTGTCTACAACATGCGCATACAGGGAAAATGCCTACAGTGTGGCTGAACGGCCACATGTTCAGGAGGCCTAGGTAGTGAAAGGTTATCCATTTAGGATCCCCACTGTACCTTAGGAATTCTAAATCTTTGCATGACCTAGATAAAACATTATGCTTCTGCTCCTCTAAAGTCACCCCAGTATATTTGTTTTATCAGTAGATGGACAAGTTATGAGGAGATCCAGCAAAGCAGCTACAAGCCCTGACCATGACAATTTCTTCCTCTTACCCCCTTTATACAGACAGCTCACATTTATACTGAACTCTGCCAGTGCCCTATTTCAGTAAAACCTGTTTGGTACAACAAAACTAAAATTACAAAGTGCTGATTCAGCCAGGATGGAAAAACACAAAAGTGAGCATCAACAGTCTTAGACCTGAGGGCCTCAGAGTTAAACAAGGCGAGAAGCCACACCCTTTTCCCCGACGTGGTTTTTTATGAAGGCAGCTGCTTTATCCACGCTCTCCTTCTTGGTGACGTCGAGGTGGACGGTGACCAGCCTTTCGGAAGAGGCCTTCTTCAGCTCCTCTTCCCCCTTTTCCGTGAAACAGGACGCAATGACGCAGAAGCCCAGCTTGTCCAGGTGTTTAGCCAGCAGGTTTCCAAACCCAGAGTCGCAGCCGGTGATGTAGACGTGTTTGCTGGATTTACCTGGGACTCTCTCAAGCTCCCTGTACCAGCGGTACAGGAATACAAGAGCCACCAGGCCAAGGAGGTACAGCCACATCTGAGACAGAGAAGGATGAATTCAACTATTTTAAAATATTCAAAATTTAAATCTGCATCAGCAATCACAGCTAGATAAACACTATTTTATACACAGATATTATGGTAGTTTCCATCTAAGATACGGGAAAACAGCATTTACACAACTACAGCATACCGCGACTTCAGCAGCAAGGTAGATTATTGCATCAAAAGTACACAAAGAAGAAATCCATATTAATCAAAACAGTGCACTAAATAATCCACTATAATATAATCATAATTATATGTATAATTACTAGTTAATGTAGCCAGTCTTTTTGTATTTGATAATCAAATCTCAACGCTTACAAATGATCAAAGGTACATTGCTCTGTTGAAATCCTTTGCTGAAAGCCGCTTTCTGTCAAATGTAGTTGGATACATTTAACCGCTTAAAACATGGCTACATGGAGTGAGTTAGGAGGTGGCCAGCCAGGTAGCTGTTAATCTTTGGACTTTCCTCACAGGACCAGCTAACGCTCCCTAAGTAGATAAACTACTGGTGGTTGCGACCGGGTGCAGGGAGATTGTTGTCGAACGACTACAAATGTCAGTAACTCACGCATGACCAACTTTTAACATTTACAGAACAGCAAGCGCAATAAGGTATTTTCCACCTCTACAAGTGGCGAAGCAAAAAAGAGCATATGCACATTCACTTCAATGCCTGGCGAAGATCTAGCGAATACAGATATTAAAACCTTACTGTAAAACCAGCCGGACTAACGCTAGCCCTATAGCCGGATTACTGGCTCATAAACTTTGTTTTGATACTTTTGAGACTGTTTTGAAACTTTCTCCTACTTTATTCATACATTTAAACAACATAACGATACTCACCGTTCTACAGACAGTTGACTGCGTGTATTTTGCGATGAAAAGGGGAGCGTAATGATTATTTCAGGCAAACACATGTAACTCTGGCTTTGCAGAGTCACATGAGACAGGCAGGCGTTGGAGATCGTTGAAAAAGGCTCGCCAGCTACGCAATTCTAGTCATGTTTGGCCCAGAATCAGGGTTAAACAAGACACACCGCCCCTTTCCTGCCGCATGGGCGGTGTTTTATTTAGGCAGAGAGGAATGCGGGCTTATCACAAACGAGTGGATACTGGGTATCAGTATCGCCAGAATTAAAGGGAAGCCTCCCATTTCGAAGGGGTGAAAATGTTGGACATTTTAGTGGCGGAGCAATCGTGGATTGCCAGTGTTTCTCAAGGACGGAAACAAAATCTATGTACTCATTGTGTGCGTCCCGCTTGCTGGATTCAAAGGCGTTTTTGAGTCGATCCAGTCCGCAGTGGGCGCTGCTTTAGCGCATAGTGGGGCGTGTAAAACTTTATCTGTTGGTGACGGTAGGCTACTGTGATTGGCTCTTCCAGTCAAAAACGGGCTACCAAGCCACCACCCGCACCGATACAGAAGTTATCTCTACTTGTTTACTAGCTATCCTTCATTATTGTAATTAAATGACCTTTAAATGTCTGAGCAATAAAATGAATGTTTACACAACCCTGGCTAATTTCAGTAAGTATCACACTGTTACTGAATTTGCTTTGGGTTTATAAAATTTAATCAATTCCCCATTATAGCGCTGTTCGAGTATTCAAGTGCTTTACATAGAGCGCACTGAGGTATTCGCGGACGAAGTCTTATGGCAACAATGTCAATGTCATTCGGGATGACGGTAAATCGTTGTTAAGCATTTCAAGAGCTCCACAAAGGATCCGGTTGCATTATGTGTAACTTAATATCATCCATTGTGGAAAATTGGAATGGATATTTATCCGCTGTAATAATAAACTGCCTTTGTTCAGGTTTTGTGTTGGTGGTCTATTGTGTATGCCTGTAGAGTTTTCCTTTAGAAATGACCAAAACTGCCCGAAGGCAGACCCAGAGTCTGTAGAAATGTTTACTGTTATATCATCTGATCCTATTCGTATACTGCTCATTCTTTCTAAGCTTATTTATAACTTAAGCCAGGGCACACAATAATGTCTAAGCTTCTACCGCTTTGCACTTTTCTTCTTTATCTTTGCAATCATAACTTTTCTGCACTTTACATAATCGCAAATCTTCCTTTGTCCTTAATGCTACTATAAATTAATCTCTTCTGTCTGGATAGCCTAAACCTTATCAGACGTAGCCAATAGCGACATCTGTTCACTGTCGGCAGTTCAAAACGAACCAGTGAAAATTAATTTTGAAAGTCCTGCAAAGTCTTGGATGGAGTCATTCCAGCTATCTTTGCCATCTCATTGGCACTGTATATATGACCAGTATTTTCTTCAATTGTTGTTTGCTTTTGTCCACAGCTAAAGCCAATCATTGGTTGTAATTCTTTCCCTGTGCATTATGCACATGTAATGGCATGCATAGGAAATGTTATATAAGTTAGTTAGCAAGGAGGCTAGCTGCTTTCATACCCAACTAGTCAGAAACCTGTCCGCAAATCCAATTAACATGGTGACAGATACGCAAATATTTTGATTCCAACCTTAACGCAATCAGAAAAAGTCTGATCTCTTACGCTCTTACAGACAATCAATCATGAGAGTTTCGTTGAGCAAGGAGGCTTAAGGTTACCCCTGTCATCTCACCAGAGATGACTTCACATACAATGCATGTTTGACAAAATATCAATTCCATCACCTCTACCTCATGCCAAGCATGAAATACAATAGCTTTTGCAAATAAATGATTACAAGAATGGAGACTGACAGCCCAGTATAATAAATTAACAGATTATTAATTCTGAGTACATTTTACAGTGGCTTTTTGACAATTACACTGATCGATCATGGCTCCTGCTCTGGGTAGGGTGATTACTGATGGTTAAAAAATTACATTGAGTAAGTATACTCACAAACCTTGATTTAAGGAGGAGTTTGTTTCACATTCTTGCAGTTCTTCAAACCAGCTAACAAGTTAGGACTAATACTGGCTGGAAAGCATGCAAATTCCCCAGCAAAACACCATATGAAAACCATCCAGCATTCATCTCATCATATAGCCACGTTCAGCTCTGTCTAGACGGGAACTTTTTCACTGTCATGTTTGAAAAATAAATTACTGTTATTAATAAAAATATCTTCCTTACAGTGCACCTTTCGCATCTTTATTAACTCTGCAAAACATTTGTTTTGTGCAAAGCTCTTACAAATGTTTTTCATGTAGTAATCGTGACCTGAAGTCTAGGTCGTCAGTGAACTGTTAATTTTTAAATTCACAAGTTCTTAACTAGTGACCACCGCTTTAAAAGACTGTGATGTTAAACTGACAGAACATATTTCATCATGAAGATCAGCTCCTTTTTTCAGGCATAAATGTCCTGCTTCCTTAAGCTTGAGCTACTAAATGCTCTGTGACTTTGAGGTCTGGAGACTGCAGATGCATTAGAACTGTGAATTTCCCATCCTTCAGCTGTTTCCTCTGATGTGTCCTCTCCATCACTACAATATGGTGTCTTTTTTTTAACAAAGCTTGACAGTTTTAATAGGCGACCAGGTTTTTGGCCAAAAATGATTCTGTACATGAAGAGAAGTTAATATAAATCAACCCTAAAGGAAATCATATCCACCTCTATATGTCAAAATATGGTTTGTGTGTCATTTAAGGTGCAGTTAGACAGATCCGTATTGCTTAGTCTTGTGTTGGAGTTTCTGAAAATACATCATCCTTCTATCTCTGCCATAGATTAACACCAGATTCATATAGTCAACAGGTAATGCTAGTTTTTGAAATGTTTTATCTCAATTACCTAGACTATCTTAGATGTCCTTTCACATCTCTGGTCATTGACCTTTGGTTCAAGTTTGCCTTCCAAACCCCTTTTCTCATAGCATGTTGACATAAGATTTTCTCACACCCTCTGGTTATATGACTAAGTTTGATTTTCTTGATATTGAACGTTACAGTTGTAATTGGTAGGTTCAGCTTTTTAGTGATTTACTTAATGGGCATTGCTCAACTTGTGTGGGCCAATGACTCATTTGGGGAAATTTTCATATACTGTATCTTTCGTATACTTTTCTGACTTCAATAATGAAACAAATGCTACTTATTACTTAGGTGTACAAGCTCCCTCCCTGCTCATAACATAGGTTTTACATGCTTACATTTTCTGCTACCTTTATGATAATGAAAACATGATTGGATTGTTTTAAAATGAAGTCGTCATTGACATCTGTATGTATTCCTTTCATCTTACTGGGAACTTTGTAGGCACTGGGCTTGTGATCAAAAGGTTACTGGTTCATCTGGGAGATAATTATTGTCTCCCAGATGACTTATTAATAAAATGCATAAACCCTTTTTGTATCCAAGATTTGTAAATGGTTAACATACCTTTTTATGAGTCTATTATCAAATATGTAATACCTGGGTAGTTCTAGTTGCAATCTTAGCACGGTTATCAGTTTCAAGCAGGAATTAATTACTGATATCTAAGGAGGTACAAATTCCTACCTGAACTGCAGTTTTTGACCGAGAGAGCATTGACCTGCAAATTCTACACAGTCTTTCTGTCAGAGAGCATGTTCCTTTTTGGTATTGATTTTGTCCGTAGTTAATGATTGTAACTGTCTGCTTATTTTGGTTCTCTGCACTGGTGTGCTTTAAACCTGTTTCTCACGTGCCTCCACACGCTAGACCATGTCAAAGTCCCTCTGCAACACCACAGGCTTAACACAACATTGTCACTTTCAAGTGCTGCCTTTCAGGTTCAAGACTGGCTGATTTAAACCCATTACTCATGGTGAGGAAAACACACATGCTCAGTTTTGTCAGGTGGGGGACAGGAAGCAGTATAATCAAAGAACCAAAAATATACACACTGTAACAGATTTAGTCTGGCGGTCCCTACAGTGAGAAAACAGTGTGCAGATCATTGTTCTCTCATATTGAGCCTGCAACTCTTATTAACTTTATATATGAAGCAGCAAAACTTATTAACTTTATACTGTATATGAAGCAGCAAAACCGCTCAAAGCCTGGACAATTGGCAGTGGGGTGCGCATTTTTTGGAATTTAGCCAGGCAGACTAATGTTTCTTGTGTTGCTTTATTCTCTTGTTTCTTTAAGTTGTATAAGTTGAGCAGTTCTGCATCTTCTTTAATCATCAGTGAATCATGAGGATCAGCCAGGTGAGTATCCAGGTGAAAGGGATTTTGGGATCAATGAATATGGACATGACCCATCCTGGAAGCAGTCCATATCGCCCCAACTGAGTTGCATAACCCTCGAAATACGATCCTCTTGCCTTGATTGAGGGGAAATATGATCAGGGCTGCTGCTGAGTGATAAAGGCAGCTGAGCATTAATCATTTATGGCCCTTGCAGCCCGGTGACTGTGGCTAAGAGAGATAAGCATTAGTGGCAATGGTCTCGAGGTCACTGAACCCATTCTGTAAGGCTGGACACATCAGTATGATTGATATAATACGCCATCAATTTTTGGTCAAACAGGCTTTCTAATTTATGGCTAAATTTGTCAGCCACAGTCCCTTCATCACAGCACTCAATAACACCCCCTAGTGGCTGGTTGGGCACCTATGAGTTGCTGAAGTGATGTCAGGGAAATGCACCTATTGTCTATTCACGATTTCCCTTGGGCTTCCTGTGGTTCGCTGAGAATGTGAGAGGTCAGGCAAGCCTAACGAACAACAGCCATTTGCGGCAAAAGCATAAAGATCGTTTTAAAAAATAGAATGTGTTGAATTTTTGTGACGTACTTACACAGTGTCATTTAATGTCTGATTTGCTCTGACCTGTCACCTTTCATAAAAATCAATCTGAAGGAATTTACTGTTGTGGATATCTTGTTTGTCTCATTTAAATGACCTGGTATAATGCATGATTATATTACATTACATTACATTACTGTCATTTAGCAGACACTCAGAGCCAGAGTGATACAAAGGTTACAATTTTATCCATTTATTCATCTGAGTGGAGCATTGGCTCCATTGGTGATGCCTATGGAGGGAAAATAATCACACATAGACTCAGAATTTTGCAATTTTGTAGCCAGCATCTCCTGATACTGTGACTGTATTTACTTTTACACCCATGTACTCAGTGTTCTTGGGTTCATGGACTTGACCAAGCTAAACCATCCTCATGTTATTCCAAAACATAGTCATATAGTCTTTTGATGAAAGGTGGTATAGTACAGAATGAACATTTAAAATTGGAAATTGAAATGCAATTAATAATGTACATGTACAGTACATGTAAAACTTCCTTTCCTATTCATCATTTGTCTTTATATAAAGCAGTGATAATATTGTCATTCTTGTTTCATGAAATGATTTTGAGCATTTATTTATGTTTGAACAGAACTTATCCATAATGTTTCTGATGTGGGGGGGGGGGGGGGGGGGGAGTGATTATCACTTTTACAATTCAGTTTGATTTCAATTTGTTTTTTGAAATTAATCATTTCAATTATGATTAATAAAATACAACTGTAAGAACAATAACTACCAAATGCCTTTCAGATGCTATTCATTATATTAAACTGCCCATGAGGACTGTGTGTGCTTTAAAACAAGGAATAAATCTTACTTAAATAAATAAGCAAAGACACTCCTGTTAAAAACTTAAGATGATGGAAGGTTACACATTGTTGTTGACAATTATTGTTAATATTTTCATTAGCATTTGCTGACTCCTTATGGTAGAATGCTCCAGTTGTACATATTGACCCAAATATTGATTGTTCAACTTGGTCATAAGCAGCATAGCCTTTTCTCTATAGCTTAAGATATTCAGATCAATGATTTATTGCACATTAACTGAAATTAACTCGTGAGTCAGAGGAGTGAATGTGTGACTCCCGAGACATTGTTCATGCCAGGCATCTTATCTGTCAAATGTAGCAGGAGATAGGGAGGGAGTCATATTATAGGGACAGGAAAGAAAGGTCTTCCATTCCTCTGCGGTCAGAGAAACAGAAGGAGCCGGCTGGCAGGCAGATCGGAGGAAGAGCTTCAAAACAACACAGAAAAGGTAGAGTATGTGTTTCAGCATGGCCTTGTCTTAGAAGCAAGGGTCAGGGAGGGCCTGATATATATATATATGTGTATGCAGGAATAATGAAACATGAATGATTTAAGTGATTCTAATGGTGGTCTTTGTGCAATGGGTGGTAGAACATGTGGTAGTGCATACATATTTCATATAGTGTGAATCAAAGAAACATTTCAGTTTCATGTTTCCAGTTCAATAGACAAAGCTTTGAATCAATCTCAGCACTTATAAAAATAGTAAATTATTCTCTGTCCAATTTACATTTTAACTTAATCAAAAGCAAAATTCTAAATCTAAAGATAATTCATGTCTCTATTGATGTTATTTGTACTGAATAAAATTTGTATCCTAATAAATAAAATAAAATTTGTATCCTAAATCTTTTTTTTATTATTTTGGCCTTTGCGATCTTAATTAATATCATATAAAGATTATTACTAAGATTTGAGTTTACTTCAAGAGATTTATATTTTTAGTATGTTTTAGATTTATATTTAGTAACTATGTGAAGGACAGCAGTGTTCATGTTACAGTATGTGCAACATACATATGTTGTAGTGGTTAGGAAGGCTAATAGTACTAGGACCAATTCTGTAATCAGTATTATCTTCAAGGCTGTAACTGACATGTAAGCCATTACAGGACTGTTGGCCTCCATGGTCCAATAGTTCAAATACACCATAAAACAACAATTTTTAAAACCTTTGTCCAACCACACTATGAAGATTTGACAGCAAATATACAGTACATACATACAGCAAGTATATAGTCAAAAGTTTGGACATACTTATGCTTAAATGCTTGAAATTTGTTTATTGGACAAATATAAATATTGAAATCAATGCTTATGTATGAATGTCTTTTTAGTAAAAAATAAATTGGCTACTTTGAAGAATCTAAAATAAGATATTTTTGATTTGTTTAACACTTTTTTGGTCCCTGCATAACTCCATTTGTGTTTCATAGTTTTGATGTTTTCACTATAGTAAATATCATAAAAATAGTAATAACAAAGAAAGAAAGATGTGTCCTTTTGTGTACTTTTGAGTGGTACTGTAACACTACTCTACTTGTCATAATTGTCTGTATCAAGCAAACTTTTTGTATATCTGTTTCATGATGTGGATAAATATGTGGGAATTGGTATACAGGGATAGTTTATTGAGTGTAATGGTCATATTTCAAAGCTGACTCATGAAGTTATGGTTGTTTTGTTTTGGTTGTTTTCAGGAAGACCACCCCAGGAAAAAAAAAACCTTATGCAGGTATGAAGGAACTTGGTCACCTTGAAAAAATTAAATCCTTGAAAGAAGACCCAGGTGCAAAGAAAGGTAAGTTGTGGTTCTGCATTGTGGAGCACAGTTATCTTCATAGACCTTAACAAATGACTGATAACACTGTTTTAATGGTTTATGCTGTTTTGCTTATATGGAATACATTTTTGCACCAGGTATTAATAAGTTTGCCTCAGTAAACTACTGATATTTTTTTGTTATTAAAAAGTCTTACTGTGAACTGTATCTGAAGGCATTTGGGCAGGTACATCATCTTTTACTGTGAGGATTTTCTTTAAATATCTGATTTTTACTTTCAGATTACACACCCAATGAAAAGGGGTAAGTACCAGTTTTGGAGTTTTAAATGAAATAGTCAATGATCAGGTATCTATTGGTTTACAGCTCATTTTTCAATTGGTTTTTACATTTTTGTAGGATTGGTGTCCAGCTGCGCGTTTCTTTGAATAATTTTCTTCCTTTTTATGTTACTTTTAGGACTGAAAAGAAGCCAGAAACAGACTTGTCTGTTGGATTTTTTCAACTGGTAATTAATATTTTGCATCTGATTTGCTCAGCAGCATTTTAATGTCTAATGGCTGGAACAGCATCTACACTGCAATATACTCACAAGCTCCGCTTAGCGCTTACTCTCTGAGATTCTGTATCCTGTCGCAATCAATCAGCTGATATTTCATCTGCAATCTCTGACTTCTTTCTCTGTAACACCAAGGGTATTTTAAAAGCTGCAATCAACGGAGTTAGAGTTAGGTTTCCAGACCTGATAACCACCTGTGTTTTCATTTTATATCTATGGTGGCATTGTATGTAGTGGCCAAGAAGCTGAGCCTGTTACCTAAAGGTTGCAGGTTTGATTCCCAGCTGGTGCACTGATATTGCACTGAAAGGTACATCACCTTAATTGCTCCAGCAAAGATGCAGCTGAAAATGAATATGTAAATGTAGCACTGTAAAAGGGCATCCTCTAAGGAATAGATCACGTATATGAATTCTGTACCTGCCCTGCCCAGTTTCGATTCGCGACATGGAAGGACACTCTGATGATGGTGGTTGGGGGGCTTTGTGCCCTGGTCCATGGGGCGGCCTCCCCCCTCATGCTGCTGGTGTACAGTATGATGACCAACACGTTTGTGGCCTACGAGCTGGAGGTACAGGAGCTAGCAGATCCCAACAAGACCTGCACCAACAACACCATCACCTGGACCAATGGCTCTGTGGTAGAGCTGGCAGACAACACCACCATAGACTGTGGGTGAGTGCTAGCTTCACTCAACATTTAGATCAACCTCATATTCCTTCAGGGCCTTGTACATTTTAACAAAATCTACATGAGCTCTCAATAGATTGTTTTGGCAAAATTACTGCATTACTGCTTCTCAATTTTTTGGATTGAGAAATGGGTGTAAAATTACAAATACTGAAGCGACTATCAGAAATCCCAGTGGCTCTTTTTGTATTTCTGGATTTATATGCTTAGTTTACGCAAACTTCAGTCTTGCATTAGGCAGTCTGAGTTGGTAATCACAGTCAGTGAATGAGTTTTCGGTTTTATTGCAGAGTTGACATTGAAGCTCAGATGACCTTGTTTGCATATTACTATATTGGCATTGGAGCTGCAGTCCTTCTTGTCAGTTATTTTCAAGTAAGTGAAACTACACATTAAAAAAATAGAAATATGTTTCCAATTTCTTCAAAATTGTTACAGCAAAGATTATGGCAACGAGCAGAGATACTTTAAGGCTGCTGGTTCAACAGGTTATTAAAATGTATGTATGGAAGCTTTACCCATTTGGAAACAGTGATGCACCCATGTTCGCTGGGTTTGATATGATGTTAGTGTGGCTGTGAACCAAGTAGGGAACATGCAGTGATATCAGTGTACAGCACCGTAAAGACAGACAGATGATATCAGTGTACAGCACCGTAAAGACAGACAGATGATATCAGTGTACAGCACCGTAAAGACAGACAGTGACCCAGTGCAAAAGGCAATGAGTCACAGCTGACTGGAAGCTTGCCTGTTACACCTGTGATGAAGCTGGGTACATATGTTCAGTGTAAAGGATGCTGTTGTATTATTGAGAGATCAATTGTATGACACTGACCTGTGGTGTTTAAGGTTGTATGGTTTAACGTGTTGTAGAGTAATAGTTTAAAGTTTTTTTTTTCCTTTAACAGAACTTGATCCAACTGTATCAATGTTACTCACAGTGGCACTGATGTTTGAGCTTCTGTACAGCTAACTGGCTACTGAATGCAGTTTTGAAAGTCGCTCTGCTTAAGAATGTCTGCCAGCTGACTAAATATAAATGTAAATTATGGCAATGCAAACCTGTTAGCGTGGTGCGCCCGCTCTCCCTGTGTCAGATTGCCCTGTGGGTGTCGGCGGCAGCCCGGCAGACCCAGCGGATCAGGAAGACTTTCTTCCGGAAGGTCATGTGCATGGAGATTGGCTGGTTTGACTGCAACTCTGTCGGAGAGCTGAACACCAGAATGTCAGAGTGAGTGTGTAGCTTTCAGTTGGTTCAGCTATGGTTGGTTCAACTGATTTAAACCAATCATAGCAATTTGCAATGGAAGGCAAAGTCCTTTGATTCATCACAGACAGTCAGTGATTGACAGCAATGTCGCCTGTTGTAGGATCCATGAAGTTTCACTGCCCCTCCACTGGATTGCACTGCTAACGTGTGTGTAAAACCAGCACTGCCGTATGTACTGCTGTGATGCTGTGCTGCTGTGCTGGTGATATTATTGTTAGATGCTCTTTTGCAGTCTTGCAAAGCCTTTTGTAAGTCACAGAACAAAGGCATCTGCTAAGTGACAAAATGTAATGCAAACCTTCCAGCACTGGTGTAGTCATTGAAGGGGAAACATAACTCATTATCCTCTACTGTAATTCATCATGATCATAGCTGTAGCGCCTCTTTGCTTTGTCATACCAGTCATCTAACTCACTAACCGTAGAGTGAAGGTATCCTGTTATGTGTTTGTCCGTCTTAGTGACATCAACAAGATAAACAACGCTATAGCGGACCAGGTGTCCATCTTCATCGAGCGAATCTCCACCTTCATCTTCGGCTTCATGGTGGGGTTCATCGGTGGCTGGAAGCTGACGCTCGTGGTCATCGCAGTGAGCCCTCTGATTGGGCTGGCGGCCGGACTAATGGCCATGGTGACACATGCTGTTTTTACATTAACATTAACATTAGCCTTTACCGCAGTGATCACTTTAATCTTTTATGTCATTCTAACTTAAGATTTCAAATCACTTTGTGGGGTGTAGCTCTCTGCTAACAGCATCAGTGTGTAGGTGATGCTCAACAGCCATTTTGCACCAGAACGCTCAGCACACCAGGTGGGCGGGGTTGAGGTAGGCGGGGGTTAATTGTCCAATTAAACAGAGATGATTAAATGTCCACATTGGGAATTAGGTCAGGAAGCTGGGCAACCACCATACTCAGCAACAGCATCTATTCCCAAAGGCAGCACCTCCTACAGTGCAGTGTCCCCAGCAGTGCATATGTTATTCTAATTTGTCCAGAGGGAAGACTGCCCCCTGTGGGCCCACTGACTGCACTTCCTGCTGTGACCCTCCAAGTCCTAACCATGTCCTCTACCTGATAAGCTTCCACCACCAGCTAGGAGATGCTACAGGACAATAAAGCTGATGGCTGTAATGAATCCAGCCCGGTCCGCTTTATGTTCCCATGTGTGTTATTCTGGCAAAGGAGTGTTTCTACTGGTCAGGAAAAGAAGGAATTAGGTATTCATATCCATAATCATTTTTCATGTGAGTTCTGATTTTTCCTGCTATTCCCGTAGGCGGTGTCGAGGCTGACGGGCCGGGAGCTGCAGGCCTACGCCAAGGCGGGCGCCGTGGCGGACGAGGTGCTGTCCGCCATCAGAACGGTGGCGGCTTTCGGAGGGGAGAGGAAGGAGGCAGAGAGGTGAAGCTGTGTATCTGAGTACAAACAATTATGGACATTCTGCTCCTGCTAGGAGCTCCAAGCGGCGTCTGTTCTTTCTGACTGAACAAGCCTCAGATTAGAGGATTTTCTGAAGGACTACAGAATGACATTAACCTGCTGCCTTCTTTCATCAGGGAAAACTAACTGAATTGTTTTTTTTCTCTCACCAGGTACGACAGCAACCTGGTGGAGGCCCAGAGGTGGGGTGTTAAAAAAGGGACCATCATCGGTGTGTTTCAGGGCTACCTCTGGTGCATCATCTTTCTCTGCTATGCTTTGGCCTTTTGGTACGGCTCAAAGCTGGTCATAGACACCAAGGAGCTCTCACCTGGGAGTCTCATTCAGGTACCTCTGTCTTCCCATACACACAAACGCACACACACATACACACATACACACACACCACATACACATACACATGCACGCACCGACATACTCACACACACACACACTTGCGTGCGTGTTGCATGTTAACATATCCATTCCAACTTTGAAACAAGCTAATGAAGTAATAACTAAGTCACATTGAGTGAAATACATTTCACTTTAAGGCAGGAGAATTTATTATGTAATATTATTGATTTAATCATATTTAATTTAATGTAAGGGTGGGCCACACCAGTCCCAGGCTGATAAAAGAGCGCATGGCTTGTCACTGTGGATTATCTGCAATGCTGACGGCACCTGTGCGGGTACCTTTGCCTCCAGGTGTTCTTTGGCGTTCTAATGGCGGCCATGAATCTGGGCCAGGCTTCGCCGTGTCTGGAGGCCTTCGCTTCAGGCCGCGCCGCCGCCAAGGCCATCTTTGACACCATCGACAGGGTGAGGCGGGTGGGGCACCCAGCAGCAGTGACATCACTGATCACCAGTCCCTCTTATTAAACATGTCTTCTCCTGTTCTCACGCAGGAGCCGGAAATCGACTGTTTCTCAGAGGACGGGCACAAACTCGAGAGGGTGAAGGGTGACATCCAGTTCCACAGTGTCACATTTAACTATCCCTCCCGCCCAGACGTCAAGGTATTCCCTTTTGCACATCGCAGAAAGCCAGTTTTCAAAAGCCATCCTAAATCACACTTAACAGTTATGTGCCTGATCTTTCTGTTCAGATTTTAGACGACTTGAAACTGCTGGTCAAGGCTGGAGAAACGACAGCTTTCGTCGGGCCAAGTGGTTCGGGGAAAAGCACTACAATACAGCTTATTCAGAGATTCTACAATCCCAAGGAAGGAATGGTAATATATAGTGACTACATTGAGCCTGCCCATTCAATCAGTTAATAGCAGACAAGTAACTTTCCTGCATTGTATGAGGGAATTAATCCCACAGAACACAGAGACAGGTCTGATAACCTCCACAGTAGCAATCTTTCACAGCACTGAGACAGCTGTGATACCCTAAACAGCACCAGAGTCGTGTGGTACGCTGCAGAACATGTGTGTGACAGTACCAGAGAGAGGTGTGGAAACCTTCACAGTACCTGTCTTTCACAGGTGACGCTGGACGGCCATGACATCCGGGGGCTGAACATCCAGTGGCTGCGCTCTCTGATCGGCATCGTGGAGCAGGAGCCCGTGCTGTTCGCCACCACCATCGCCGAGAACATCCGCTACGGCCGCTCGGACGTCTCCATGGAGGACATCGTCAACGCCGCCAAGGAGGCCAACGCCTACAACTTCATCATGGATCTACCTCAGGTAGAGTGCGTGCCCTGAACGCAGACGCACAGGGTCTGAGAGCGCGTGGAAAGATACCCCTCGCTGAACCTTCTCGTCTTTGGTCACGCAGAAATTCGAGACCCTGGTGGGGGAGGGCGGGGGTCAGATGAGCGGGGGACAGAAGCAGAGGATAGCCATCGCTCGAGCCCTGGTCAGAAACCCCAGGATCCTGCTCCTGGACATGGCCACCTCTGCCCTGGACAACGAGAGCGAAGCCGTGGTTCAGGAAGCACTGGATAAGGTGGATCTTCACCCTTCCATCAGCACCAGTCATTTGGTCTACCTGATCCAAACTTGCCAATGTCACAGTCATATCTACCATCATAACTAGTGCCCACCTGACTCCTTAATTAATGAAAGATGTGCATCATGAAAATGCATATTTGATGCATGAAAAATCTCATTGTTAACACAGTGAAGAAGCAAATTTCACATTTATAAGTGTTAATGCTTCAGTCTGCATCCTTTGTTGGAGCAATTTTTAGCCTGAAGCATCCCTCTTCCCCTGTTCCCCTGTGCAGCTGTGTTAAAGCCTTCTGCAGATCCCTCAGGTGTGTAAATGTTGTTGTACCTGTGGCTGAACACTTCTCAGGCTCGTTGGGGCCGAACCACCATCACCATCGCCCACCGCCTGTCCACCATTCACAACGCGGACGTCATCGTGGGGTTCGAGCACGGCCGGGCGGTGGAGAGGGGCTCTCACAGCGAGCTGCTGGCCCGGAAGGGCGTGTACTTCACCCTGGTCACTCTGCAGAGCCAGGGCGGAGGCATGGCCAATGACAAAGAAAAGAAGGGTGGGTTGGGCCAAGCAGTGGAGACACGTTTATAATCAGTTCACATTTAACATCACAAGTAGCAAAGATCACAATTCACTCTCTAGCGAAATGAGCTGTTTCAATGATGCCTTTTATGTGTTATCCCTATAATAACATTTCTACTATCACACAAGAGCCTTTTGACCACTATTTCTCAGAGTCAGGGAATAACTGCAGTTTTTTTCTCAGTTGGCTTGGGTTTTCTGCTTTTTTGATTCCCTCTGGAAAAAAAACAGTGCAATATATGTGCAGGGCTTTGTGACAGTCTCAAATGTGCTATAACAAATAAATATGTTCTCTTCCAGCTCTTGAGATGGAAACCACAGAGGAGCCTTGCATTGAGAGAGTGAGCAGTTTCAGCAGAGGGAGTTACAAGTCTGGGCTCAGGTAAGGCCTCCAACTGTCATGTGCCACACTGGCAGATAGTGGGATGTAACAGAACTGACAGTTAGAGATGCGTTATAAAACTGAGATGCACATTAATTAATTATTATGGAATTATTTTAAAGGCGGTCTCTGCGTCTGAGGTCACAGTCCCAGCTGTCAAACAGCCGCCCCCCTGACGCCATATCCGGAAACATCCAGATGGAGGCGGACACCTTCAGCCAGGGGGTGGAGAGTGAGAAAGTAAGGTGAAGCGTGCCATCTCTGTTCTGCTCGGCGTTTCGTTTTCCTGCACCCCAAGTCTCATTGCACCAAACCCCTCTGTCCCCCTTTTTCTCTGAATGAACACATGATGGCAGAATGCTGAGGATGGAGTGGAGGAGTCCATAGAACCGGCGCCGGTAACCCGGATTCTGAAGTACAACCGGCCCGAGTGGCCCTACATGCTGCTGGGCTCCCTGGGAGCGGCGGTGAACGGATCGGTCAACCCCATCTATGCCGTGTTATTTAGCCAGATCCTCGGGGTGAGATGCTCTGGGAGTCGCTGGCTTCTCTTTTGCCGTGTGTTGGTCTTCCTGCTCATAAACCTCAGCTCCTCTCCTTTGCCCTTCTCCCTCACTGTCTGGGCTCGTGCAGACCTTCTCCATCCGAGATCTTGACGAGCAGAGGCAGCAGATTAACGGCATATGCGTGCTGTTCGTCATGGTGGCTGTCGTGAGCTTCTTCTCTCAGTTCCTGCAGGTAATTTTACACTGCAGTCCTGCTCTGTGTGTGGGGGCTCAGGTTAAGCATCTTGCCCACGGGTACAGCAGAACCAGGGAATCAAGTTAGTAACATTACATCACTGGCATTTAGCAGATGCTCTTATCCAGAGCGACTTACATAGGTTACAGTTTTGTACATGTTACCCACTCATCCAGCTGGATATTTGCTGAAGCAATTCTGGGTTAAATACCTTGCCCAATGGTACAACAGCAGTGCCCCAGTGAACCGCTAACCCTTCAGTGATGAGTCCTGCTCCTTACCGCTATGCTACACGGCAGGCTTTGGATTATATCAGCCCTGTTTACCAGCACTCCTCACCGCTACGGCATGTTCGTATGATGTGATTGCTGAAAGCGTTGCTTCAGGGAGGCCTCAGGCACTGTGTTGCCGTGTCATTGAAGGGCTACACCTTCGCGAAGTCGGGGGAGCTGCTGACGAGGAGGTTGCGCAGGCTGGGGTTCGAGGCCATGCTGAGGCAGGAGGTTGGCTGGTTCGATGACCCCAGGAACAGCCCCGGAGCCCTGACCACCCGGCTGGCCACTGACGCCTCCATGGTCCAAGGGGTGGGTCACGGCTCCACATACACACACACACGCACGCACACACACCACACACACATTTGACAGGAGCAGTTATGGGTCCTGTTCATTTTTGCCTGTTTTCTGAGCAGTGAGCGTTTCTCTTTCTCCTCTGCAGGCTACAGGATCGCAGATTGGAATGATCGTCAACTCCCTGACCAACATTGGAGCATCTTTCATCATAGCCTTCTACTTCAGCTGGAAGCTCACCCTGGTGGTGATGTGCTTTCTGCCACTGATTGGGTTGTCAGGGGTCTTCCAGGCAAAAATGCTGACAGGCTTTGCAAACGATGACAAGAAGGCCTTGGAGGCTGCAGGTCAGGTAAGTCACTCTACACTCTACCCTGTGTCTCTCACCCATGTCTGTCACCCATGTGATCACTCTGCTTTCTACATTCTGGTCTGCATCTCTGCGTCTGATCGCTCTTCACTCTACACTCTGCCCTGTGCCTCTGTATAGCGTCTCTCTGCGCTCAGTCCTGAACTGCAGTATGTGATCTTACATCTGAATGTGCTGGAGCTCTGTGTGCCTCTGCCTTCCTGCAGGTTTCCAGTGAAGCCATGGCCAACATTAGGACCATTGCAGGTTTAGCCAAAGAGAAAAAGTTTGTAGACTTATACGAGCAGCAGCTGGAGGCTCCGTATCGAGCTGCTAAGAAAAAGGCCAATGTGTACGGCATCTGCTTTGCCTTCGCTCAATGTGTGATCTTCATGGCGTACGCTGCCTCCTTCCGATACGGCGGCTATCTCGTCAACTACGAAGGACTGCACTACATGGTGGTTTTCAGGTGTGTTTGGTACAGCAATGAAAGATGCCAATCAGAACAAACCAACGATTGTGCTCTCTTTTGAATTTTACATTGAGAGTCCAGTCAGTCTTGGCCTACGATGTACTAAACTCAGTGTGTGTGTGTATGTGTGCACCTCCACAGGGTGATTTCTGCCATAGTAATCAGCGGCACGGCCCTGGGAAAAGCCTCCTCCTTCACCCCAGACTACGCCAAAGCCAAGACAGCTGCTGCACAGCTGTTCCGACTGTTGGACAGAGTGCCCAGGATCAGCCTGAGCCAGACTGAGGGCGAGAGATGGGTGAGGAGGCGCGGCCGTCCCTTCCGCTCGGAGCCCAGTCTGCCCTCACCTGCTTCACCTGCTTTAAATGTGTTCCTCTGCGGAAAAAGAACAGGGGAAACAGCAGGAGTCTGTGTGATGCCCTCAAGCCAATAGCAGCATTGCTGGGATTGTGTATATCAGCTGCCTCTGTGTCAGCGCGAGAGTTTCCTCTTTGAACAAGTTTTAAGTGCGGGAGAGAGCACACGGTCCAGGAACACAGATTCTCAGGTTTGCGGTTGGGCAGAATAGAATGGGAAGGAGAAGGCAATATAAATGTTCATATTCATGATCTGAAGTACAATGAACTGCATATGGACTGCCCTCATTTACATGTTTAGGTTTATAATTATTCATTAAATCTAAACAGAATTTTTTTGTAGGAAAACATGTATGTGCTTAGTCTACAGTAATGGTAACAACACACCATTAAATATCTAAACGTTCCGAAACCCCGACATAACACAGCCTGCACTGAAAACAAAGAGGAGAAAAAAGGACCATAGAGGGGTGTTGGATCCAGGGATACTACAGTTCTCATCTCATATACTGACCTTTACCTGCCCTCTCCCTCTCTCACCTGCAGTTCTCCCTCTGCACTTATACCTTACATATTATTAATGGGTCTTTTATGACATGGAGCAATGAGGTGTCAATCACTTTGTCAGCTATTCCGTTTAAAAAAAAGCTTCGGCAAAAACCTCCCAATTCACAATCACCTGCTAAACAGACTGAGGCGGTCACATTTCGTTACCGAGAGAGACCTGAAGCAGGGTTTTTTTTTTCTGTCACTGAGTCCTTGTTTATTCGACAGGACAAGTTCAGAGGAGAGGTCGGGTTCATCGACTGCAAGTTCACGTACCCGACCCGCCCAGACGTGCAGGTGCTGAACGGGCTGTCGGTGTCGGTGAAGCCGGGCCAGACTCTGGCCTTCGTGGGCAGCAGCGGCTGTGGCAAAAGCACCAGCGTGCAGCTGCTGGAGAGATTCTACGACCCCGACCAGGGCAGGGTGGTGAGTGGCTACCACAGCACAGCAGATGCTATAAACCCCTCTGTCCGGCTACCGTTCTATACTCCACAGGGTTAAAGCTCATACAGGCTGCTGTGGTCAGAGCGATAATACAGTGTGAT